>NW_027011594.1:0-23261 GCF_036934945.1 Oncorhynchus masou masou | reverse complement strand
GGGAGGGTGGGGAGGTGGAGAGAGGGGAGGGGGGGAGGGAGGAGGGGGTGGGGAGAGAGGGGAGGGGAGGGGGAGGGTGGGGAGGGGGGTGGAGAGAGGGGAGGGTGGGGAGGTGGAGAGAGGGGAGGGTGGGGAGGGTGGAGAGAGGGGGAGGGTGGGGGAGGGGGAGAGAGGGGAGGGTGGGGAGGTGGAGAGAGGGGAGGGAGGGGGAGGGTGGAGGGAGAGGGGAGAGAGGGGGAGGGTGGGGAGGGGGAGAGGAGAGAGGGAGGGGTGGGGGAGGGTGGAGAGAGGGGAGGGTGGGGAGGTGGGAGAGAGGGGGAGGGTGGGGAGGGGGAGAGAGGGGAGGGTGGGGAGGTGGAGAGAGGGGAGGGAGGGGAGGGTGGAGAGAGGCCATCAATGTAAATAATAACTTGTTCTTAATTGACATGCCTGGTTAAATAAAGGTTAAATAAAAATGTTTAAAAAGAGAGAGAGAGATGAGTTATGAGTGACCCCTTTAGAAATTCCGTTCTTCTGTGGGAATTTCAGTGCTTCAGCATGATGTTTCCTACAGGTTTTATCATGGTTCTAGCATGTTCTCCTGTTCTGCAGCATTGAAGGTCCCCGAGAACAGTGGCCTCCATCATTCTTAAATGGAAGAAGTTTGGAACCACCGAGGCTCTACTAGAGCAGGCCACCCAGTTAAACTGAGCAATAGGGGGAGAAGGGCCTTGGTCAGGGAGGTGACCAAGAACCCGATGGTCACTCTGAGAGAGCTCCAGAGTTCCTCTGTGGAGATGGGATAACCTTCCAGAAGGACATTCATCTCTGTAGCACTCCACAAATCAGGCCTTTAAGGTAGAGTGTCCAGACAGAAGCCACATGTTAGAGTAGCATAACAGCCCACTTGTAGTTTGCCAAAAGGCACCTGAAGACTCTCCGACTATGAGAAACAAAATTCACTGATCTGATGAAACCAAGATTGAACTCTTTCGCCTGAATGCCAAGCGTCACATCTGGAGAAAACCTAGCACCATCCCGACAGTGATGCATTGTGGTGGCAGCATCATGCTGTGGTGATATTTTTCAGCAGCAGGGACTGGGAGACTAGTCAGTTTTGAGGGAAAGATGAACGGAGCAAAGTACAGAGAGATCCTTGATGAAAACGTGCTCCAGAGCTCTCAGGACCTCTGGGATGAAGGTTTACCTTCCAACAGGACAACGACCCTAAGCACACAGCCAAGACAAAACAAGAGTGGCTTTGGGACAAGTCTCTGAATTTCCTTGAGTGGCCCAGCCTGAGCCCGGACTTAAACCTGATTCAAACATCTCTTGAGAGACCTGAAAATAGCTGTGCAGCGACGCTCCCCATCCAACCTGACAGAGTTTGAGAGGTTCTGCAGAGAAGAATGGAAGAAACTCCCCAAATACAGGTGTACCAAGCTTGTTTTTATTTTATTTATTTCACCTTTATTTAACCAGGTAGGCTAGTTGAGAACAAGTTCTCATTTGCAACTGCGACCTGGCCAAGATAAAGCTTAGCAGTGTGAACAGACAACACAGAGTTACACATGGAGTAAACTATTAACAAGTCAATAACACAGTACAAAAAAAGGGGAGTCTATATACATTGTGTGCAAAAGGCATGAGGAGGTAGGCGAATAATTACAATTTTGCAGATTAGCACTGAATTGATAAATGATCAGATGGTCATGTACAGGTAGAGATACTGGTGTGCAAAAGAGCAGAAAAGTAAATAAATAAAAACAGTGTGGGGATGAGGTAGGTGAACATGGGTGGGCTATTTACCAATAGACTATGTACAGCTGCAGCGATCGGTTAGCTGCTCAGATAGTATTGGTATTGGGATGTCATACCAGACAATACTCGAGGTTGTAGTCGCTGCCAATGATTCAACAAAGTACTGAGTAAAAGGTCTGAATACTTAACAAAGTACTGAGTAAGAGGGTCTGAATACTTAACAAAGTACTGAGTAAAAGGTCTGAATACTTAACAAAGCACTGAGTAAAAGCTCTGAATACTTAACAAAGTACTGAGTAAAAGGGTCTGAATACTTATGTAAATGTGATATTTTTTTATTTTTATATTTTTATACATTTTTAAAAATGTAAAAAAAAAACGAACTGTTTTTGCTTTGTCATTATGGGGTTTAGTGTGTAGATTGATGACGGGGCAAAAACGATTTAATCCATGTTAGAATAAAGACTTTAATGTAACAAAGCGTGGAAAAAGAGAAGGGGTCTGAATACTTTCCCAATGAACTGTAGTTTTTTTTAAATCATTGAAATTTGGAGTTATTGATCTTTTAAAAATATTGTCCCATGTATATTGTGTAATTTACGAATGGTCCTTAACCAGCCCCCATAGGGATATCCAATATCAAACCAAATTGACCCTGGGGATTACAATTGGGTGACATGCAGATATGTTTCAATGTTTCTGACTCATATCGATGTCACAAAAGGCCATTTTCAAAATGAGAAGTAGATTGTTTTTCAGGGGTAGTTTCTCTTTAAGTGTGATACTGTCACTTCCTGGTGACAACTTGTCACCGTGGTTATAGACAAACATGAGATTAACGATGATCTAATTCCACACTAAACTTAATCTTTAGGGAAAAAAACGGAATATCATATTTTTTGCGAAGTTGTGTGATAGTTCACTGTACTGTATCTAAAACAGAGAAGAATTAATATCTTAGTTTACACACATCTGAACACTTTATTGTGGAAAGATTATTCCCTAGAGAGAGATACAACTTCCACAATTGTGAAACGTTATGTAAAACAAAAAAAAACAAGGCTATTTATATTCAACAGTTAATGTAACTCGCCTGGTGTGTTTAAACACGGATCCAGAGCATTCAGAACCTTGTCTTTCTCTCTGTCTGTCTTTGTTATACCGGAGTATAATGTCACACTACCTCATAGCTGACATTCTTGTTGTGCCTCGGGAATTATAAACCTCTGTAACACCTGTCACACTATCAATAGGAGATCATGATGTTAGAAAATGTGATGTGTTAGACAACATTATGTTAGAAAATGTTGTGTTCGAGAACGTTATGTAAAAAACAAACAAAAAGAAAGCACAGGTACCTGAGTTGTAGAAGGGTTGACTTGTAGAGAGAAAGAAACCGGTCCGCCTGTCTGTTTGTCTGTCCAGCCAACTCTGAGCGTTTCTTTTTGTGGTTTAAACCACCATGTTCCTGCTTGTGTTGTGTGTGACTCTGCGTGTGCGCATGTAAATGTGTGTGTGTGACAGGAAGTGAACTGATCAGTGTTGAGGTTGATAACAGAAACTCAAGAAAACCAAAGACACTGTGCCTGAGAGAAAGAGGAAGAGAGAGAAAGAAAATATGTGTCAGTTATTTATATAGAGCTTTTTCCTTTTCTCCCTCACCCTACCCTCACCTTTGTCATCAAACATCAAACCATTCGACCTCAGTTTCTCCCTCACCCTACCCTCACCTTTGTCATCAAACATAAAACCATTCGACCTCAGTTTCTCCCTCACCCTACCCTCACCTTTGTCATCAAACATCAAACCATTCGACCTCAGTTTCTCCCTCACCCTACCCTCACCTTTGTCATCAAACATCAAACCATTCGACCTCAGTTTCTCCCTCACCCTACCCTCACCTTTGTCATCAAACAACAAACCATTCGACCTCAGTTTCTTCCTCACCTTCGCACTTCTCTCTCACTCGCTCTCTTTCTAATTTCTCCACCGGTCAACCCCTCACCTACAAGTGGACTTTGACCAGATACAGATCTTTAATGAGCCATAACCAGAACACTTAACATCTAGCTGCACAGTATGTGTCAGAGAAGCCACAATCACAGAGGCAGCTCACCACAACAACAAGGAAATGGTGGAACAGTTTAGACTACAGGGTTGTGCTCAATTCAGAATTAAATCTTTATTTAACTAGGCAAGTCAGTTAAGAACACATTCTTATTTTTAATGACAGCCTAGGAACAATGGGTTAGCTGCCTTATTCGGGGGCAGAACAACATGTTTACCTTGTCAGCTCAGGGATTTGATCTTGCAACCTTTACGGTTAACCAGTCCAACACTCTAACCACGAGGCTACTTGCTGCCCATTGAGAATGTTTCCTAAATTCGAATTTAATTTGAATTGAAGTAGTAAACAGGATACAGATTTGCAATTTGAATTAAAGGAAACATAATTGAATTATGTGAAATTCAATGAAATTCAAATGACTCTTCAATTCTCTATTATCAAATCAAATGTATTTATAATGTAACTCATGCTTTCAAATTCATAGAAAAAAACACAAGAAAAGTTTAGTAACGTTCAGAGAACATTCTAAGAATGTTATTTTTAAGAACATAACCATCTTGTTCCCAGCATCAACAAAACTCTATCTATCCTGTTTTTATCTATAGTCTGTTTGAACAGACTAAAAAATGAGCAGCTTTGTATTAGGTTCGACTCTCACTGACGCAACAATAAAAAATAAACGTGTTTGCATGATTTATGCCTAAGCAAATTAATTTCCATATGTCCTATCTGTGGAGTTCAAAACACTAAGATAGTGGTGTTATTAAAAGTCTAATGAAAACATAATTTCTTAATTACCTTTAAATAACCTGCAAATTCCGTTTTCAGAACCTTAATAAAACCTTTCAGGAAAACTTTCAGGGAACCACAGTAAAACATTTTCAGAACCTGCCTGCAACATAAAAGTTAACGTTCCCTAAAACAGACACATTTTTCACTTCTGACCAAAATAAGTTCAGTTTTACTGGTCAGGGAACTTATGGCTTTGTTCCCAGAACCAGTGGGAGAACCCAGAACCAGTCTCTCTTTCTTTCTCTCTCTCTCTCGGAGGACCTGAGCCCAAGGACCATGCCTCAGGACTACCTGGCATGATGACTCCTTGCTGTCCCCAGTTCACCTGGCCGTGCTGCTGCTCCAGTTTTAACTGTTCTGCCTGTGATTATTATTATTTGACCTCCAAGGAACCAAATGTGCTAGCTGGGTATATTTCACTAATCACTGGTTCAATATGGGGAAAATACTACATTCCCAGAATGCATTAGTTTAACCCTCAAGTTTACCCTGAGGGCCTTCAAAAGAAGCGAAACAAATGACATTTTTGGTGGATATATAATTGGCTATTCTTTGCACTAAAGTTAAAAGAGTATATGAACATTGTTTCCAGAGAAAAGTTATATATTCTTTGTTATCTGGAGGTGTGACCTGTCAGATTCAATGAAACTCTCATGTTCTATGACTGAGTGGAATTCATTTGAATTGCACTGAATTAAAATCTACTTTCTGTCACTCAAACTCAAATTCTATATCCTGTGGGGTGTGGCCAATTCAATTCCAATTTCAACTCATGAGTTGAATGAGAGTCAATTTAAAAATTCTGAGTTGAGGGCAACCCCTGATAGAATAACGCTCTACCACAGACACAAACACACAAGCCACTTTGCCAACATGTACTTGATTAGTGTTGCATCTGCTTGTTTTACTACTGATGTTAGAAAGTGCAGTTTAGTTGGTCTTCCCTGGAAGAAAAGCATTTGGATATTTTTGATTATCTCCATTAAGTATCTTGTCTTTAAAGTGCAACAATCTTACAGTTCTGATGCTCCAGATAGTATGTGATGCTTCTCTACCATGATTGGTCCCTTTCAGGCCGTTACAGATTTACCATTTAAAATATATATATATTTCACCTTTATTTACAACTGCGAAGCAGTTCGACACATACAGCAACAACACAGAGTTACACATGGAATAAACAAACATACAGTCAATAATATAATATAAAAAGTGTATATACAGTGAGTGCAAATGAGGTAGGATAAGGGAGGTAAGGCAATAAATGGGCCATGGTGGCGAAGTAATTACAATATAGCAATTGAACACTGGGATTAAGGCGCTGTTTTCCAAGTTTAAAATGATAAACATTCAACATTGGCCATGATATCAATGAAGCATGATTTGTGTCGTGTTCAAAACAACTATTAACTCAGAATTGTGTAAACTTGACTTCGTTGAGTTCAAGACTGGGAATTCCGGAAAAAATCAATCATTTTGAATGGTCATCCAACTTGGAATTCAGGAGCCATGACCTGAAGATCAATGACATCATCACAATTCAACCTTATTTTTTCAGAGTTCCCAGCAGTTTTTTATTTTAGTAAGTCAGTTAAGAACAAATCCTTATTTTCAATGATGGCCTTGGAACAGTGGTTCTGTCCCTTGTCAGCTTGTTAGATTTGAACTTGCAACCTTTTTGGTTAATAGTCCAACACTCTAACCACTAGGCTACCCTGCCACCTAGTTGTCTTGAAAGCACCATAAATCCAGAGAATGCCAGACTTTGATGACAACATTTGCCCAAGAAGGTCCGCCGTGCCACCTTCCTGTTCAAGTGAGCATGCACAACAAGGTGAGTCCAAAAAATGTCTTGTGTGCCAAGCCATAAATTATGTAATATGCTTGTAGTGATGTGTATACTGTAGCTAAGAAAATAATACTAAGTGTATGTTCTGTAGTAAGCTGTTAGTAGCCCTTGTGCCTCACCCTAATAATTTGTTATATTTTCCCTCTTCATGTCGCCTACTGCCCTGACTTCTGGTGGTGCACATATAGCCTATAACCTGTTTTAGAGAAATGTGTAATCATTAAATATTGTAAGATCTTTCATTGTCTGTTTATAGTGCCCCTTTATTTATTCTACTGTTCTGACTTGGTGTACATGGAGAACACTGTAGGAATGGCCCATGTTCTGAATTCTTTCTCTGTACATTTCAAAAGTGCAAAACAAATAGTTATATTGACTACGTCCGTCTAGCTCGCTGATTAAGGATTGCCTCTTATCCGCTTGTCGTACTCTTATGCCATAGTTTGAACATCTCAATTGTCATTAGAAACCACATTTGTTTAAACAAGTCAGCCATATCAGCTTTGTTATTTTAAAAGCAGTAATTGAGGCTGAATTAACTGTTTTGCCAGGTGTAGCAGTGATAAGGTGTTGGGACCGAATGTATTGTTTAGTGTTGTGTATTGGCTTTACTGGTATGCATCCCATATTTTTGTTGTTGTTGTTGCACCACCAAGATTTACATGCTAAACTCGCCAATATATGCAACTCATCGGCAAAAGAAACCATGGTCTCAGCATGACTCCCTGCTTAAATAAATGTTAGAATATATATATATATATATATATATATATATATATATATATATATATATATATATATATATATATATATATATATATATATATATATATATATGATAGTCTTTGGGGAGGCACAGACTAGAAGTAGGATTAGAAACGAGTGTTTGGATTTGGAAATTTTTTGCAGTAAAGATAACCTGACCGAACTGAATAAGCTACCCAGTTCTCATTCGACAAAAAAATTCTAAACTACAGTAGTATCGTGTGTTTTTAAATGAGTGCTTAACCTCGGCTATTGTGGAGATTTTTGGGGAAGTTGAGAAAACGGTAGTGGAGTACCAGGAGAATAATTGGCTACGGAAACTGTTGCGGATCACACCAGAGATAAAACTATGTAGAAAAGGTTTGTATGTAGATAGATATACTGATAGCTAGCAATAGTTTGCCCCAGTATGTCGACGATTAGTATAATGTCTCCTCTCTTATCGCCCAGGAAGCTCCGATTCAGAAACTATCTTCATGTACTCCCCTAAAGAACAAATGTGGACATTATAACATTTGCAGAGCTGTTTAACTTCTTCGATATAGCGGGCGCTCTTTTAATTTTTGGATAAAAAAACATTCCCGTTTTAAACAAGATATTTTGTCACGAAAAGATGCTCGACTATGCATATAATTGACAGCTTTGGAAAGAAAACACTCTGACGTTTCCAAAACTGCAAAGATATTATCTGTGAGTGCCACAGAACTGAAGCTACAGGCGAAACCAAGATGAAATTTCAAACAGGAAATGGCCCAGATTTTGAAGGAGCTGTGTTCCAATGTCTCCTTATATGGCTGTGAATGCACAGGAATGAGCCTACACTTTCTGTCGTTTCCCCAAGGTGTCTGCAGCATTGTGACGTATTTGTAGGCATATCATTGGAAGATTGACCATAAGAGACTACATTTACTAGGTGCCCGCTTGGTGTCCTCCGTCAAAATTATTGCATAATCTCCAGCTGCGTGCATTTTACCATTTGCTTCAGAGGAGAAAGTCAACTGCCACGAATGATTTATCATCGAATAGATATGTGAAAAACACCTTGAGGATTGATTCTAAACAACGTTTAACCTGTTGATGCTCTGGGGGCGCTATTTCATTTTTGGATGAAAAACGTTCCCGTTTTAAACAAGATATTTTGTCACAAAAAGATGCTCGACTATGCATATAATTGATAGCTTTCGAAAGAAAACACTCTGACGTGTCCAGAACTACCAAGATATTTTCTGTGCGTGCCCTAGAACGTGAGCTTCAGGCAAAACCAAGATGAGACGGCATCCAGGAAATGAGCAGGATTTTTGAGGCTCTGTTTTCCATTGTCTCCTTATATGGCTGTGAATGCGAGAGGAATGAGCCTGCCCTTTCTGTCGTTTCCCCAAGGTGTCTGCAGCATTGTGACGTATTTGTAGGCAGATCATTGGAAGATTGACCATAAGAGACCACATTTACCAGGTGTCCGCCCGGTGTCCTGCGCCGAAATTGGTGCGCAAAAGGCAGCTGCCAGTATTTTTCCATGGGATACAGAGAGGAAAGCAAGCTTCCACGAACTGCATATCAATGAAGATATATGTGAAAAAACACCTTGAGGATTGATTCCAAACAACGTTTGCCATGTTTCGGTCGATATTATGTAGTTAATTCGGAAAAAGTTTTACGCTGTAGGTGACTGAATTTTCGGTTCGTTTCGGTAGCCAGACGCAATGTAGAAAACGGAACGATTTCTCCTACACACAGACGCTTTCAGGAAAAACTGCGCATTTGGTATGTAACTGAGAGTCTCCTCATTGAAAACATCAGAAGCTCTTCAAAGGTAAATGATTTTATTTATTTGGTTATCTGGTTTTTGTGAAAATGTTGCGTGCTAAATGCTACTCAAAATGCTATGCTAGCTTTGCATACTCTTACACAAATTAGTCAATTTCTATGGTTCAAAAGCATATTTTGAAAATCTGAGATGACAGTGTTGTTAAGAAAAGGCTAAGCTTGAGAGCAGACGCATTATTTTAATTTTATTTGCGATTTTCAGAAATCGTTAACGTTGCATTATGCTAATGAGCCTGAGGCTTTAGTCACGATCCCGGATCCGGGATGGGGAGTTCCAAGAGGGTAACCATGTTTCTGTCGATATTATGGAGTTAATTTGGAAAAAGGTTTGGCGTTGTAATGACTGAATTTTCATTTTTTCTTTCTTAGCCAAACGTGATGAACAAAACGGAGCGATTTCTCCTACACAAATAATCTTTTTGGAAAAACTGAACATTTCCTATCTAACTGAGAGTCTCCTCATTGAAAACATCCAAAGTTCTTCAAAGGTAAATGATTTTATTTGAATGCTTTTCTTGTTTTTGTGAAAATGTTGCCTGCTGAATGCTAGGATAATGCTATGCTAGCGTAGCTATGGTTGTAAAGCATATTATGAAAATCTGAGATGACACTGTTGTTAACAAAAGGCTAAGCTTGTGAGTGAATATATTTCTTTCATTTCATTTGCGATTTTCATGAATAGTTAACGTTGTGTTATGGTAATGAGCTTGAGGCTATGATTACGCTACCGGATACGGGATTGCTCGACGCAAGAAGTTAATGTGAGTTTGAATCGGCTTTAAAGGCTCTGCATTGGTCGTGCAGCATTTACGGCGATACGGCCTCTGCAGAAGTCAGGGCATTCATACTTCTTGTGCTTCGCAGACCTGTTGTCAAGGCAGTGAGTTTGTGTTTATACAGGATCTCCATTCCCCACCTACCGTCAACCAACCATGCCCATGCATGAGCGATACAGAGTCCTCCACATTGTTACACAATTTGAGAGGGCACGGTGTTGCGATAAAGAGCTAAACCTTCGGAGGTTCCGCAATTCCATCACACCATCCATATGGTTCCTACGAACACATTTATAAATCGGCTCCTCCAGAGCTCAAACCAAAGTTCCAATCACTGATTGCAGCATTACCACAAAAGGGAGGAGGCAAGTGAAAGAGGAGAAGGTAGAGAACTTGTTTTTTTTTCTGCCATTTATTAAGATCACAACATTTCCTTAAAATTAACATTACAAATAGCAGGATTGGACGATTTGGAAAGCCATAGTCAATAGGTTTTCAACTTGAGCTCACATTCTGTGTATACTATGCGATTTGAAAGGTTAAAAATTAATATCAAACATCACAGCACAATTAAAAAATACATGGCCAAAAGAGTGTGGTGTACCGTCAATTGTGAACTGAAGATTATTTGACCTTTTGTTGTTCTAAATTTGTTTGTTGAGATTTATTTTTTGTGATATGTGTGATCAGGGTTCGCAAAAATTTCTAGCCCAATCACAACCCGCCTATTAAGCCTATTAAGAAGGACTATTGCCATAACTTGCAACTACTTTAAAAATTCATACTTTTTTTTTGGGGGGGGGACAATGACATGAAGTAAGAAACTAATTTGAATATGTGGGCAAGAGAAAATAATATTGTCCCGTATGACACTCGCCAGATCATTTTCCATCAGTAGATGTCGACTTAACTCGCTTGACTGCAATGATTAAGCAATAATGCACGAAGGGGTATGGGGTAGACTAAGATACAGTAGAATAGGATAGAATACAGTATATAGATATGTGATAAGTAATGCAAAGTATGTAAACATTAGGCTAATATACCACGGCTAAGGCCTGTTCTTAAGCATGACGTAGCAGCGCACAGTGCCTTTATACAGCCGTTAGGCGTGGTATATTGGCCATAAACCACATACCCCACAGGGTGCCTTATTGCTATTTTTTGTCATACCCATGGTATACAGTCTGATATACCACAGCTTTCAACAAATCAGCATTCAGGACTTGAACCCCATTTATTTTTGTAAATAAATCCCTTTTGCGCATGTGCATAACTATAGATACATCTGACATGAGAGCTTGAGTAATGAAAGTTGGATCTCAAAATCTCTGAGCAAGAAACACTTGGACAAACTTTAAAAAAATAATGTTAGGCTATTTTATGGCAATTGTGCCATCATTATGTCATTACTTTTATTAATCTACCTAGCTAGAATGTTTCTCCATATATTGGTCTACAGTGCATTTGAAAAGTGTTCAGATCCCTTCTCTTTTGGGGGGTCAGGGAGGTGACCCAGAACCCGATGGTCAAAAGTTCCAGAGGTTCTCTGTGGAGATACAAGAACCTTCCAGAAGGACAACCACCTCTGCAGCACTCCACCAATCAGGCCTTTATGGTAGAGTGGCCAGACAGAAGCCACTCCTCAGTAAAGGGCACATGACAGCCCGGCTTGGATTTTGCCAAAGGGACCTAAAGACTCTCAGACCATGAGAAACAAGATTCTCTGGACTGATGAAACCAAGATTGAACTCATATCTGGAGGAAACATGGCACCATCCCTACGGTGAAGCATGGTGGTGGCAGCATCATGCTGTGAGGATGTTTTTCAGCGGCAGGGACTGGGAGACTAATCAGGTTCGAGGGAAAGATGAACGGCTCAAAGTACAGAGAGATCATTGATGAAAACCTGCTCCAAAGCGCTCAGGACCTCAGACTGGGGCGAAGGTTCACCTTCCAACAGGTCAACGGCCCTAAGTACACAGCCAAGACAACGCAGGAGTGGCTTCGGGACAAGACCCTGAATATCCTTGAGTGGCCCTGCCAGAACCCAGACATAACCTCCTCTGGAGAGACCTGAAAATAGCTGTGCAGCGACGCTACCCCTCCAACCTGACAGAGCTTGAGAGGATCTGTAGAGGAGAATGGGAGAAACTCCTCAAATATTAATCAATCAATCAAATGTATTTATGTAGCCCTATGTTATCCTCTGACCCACTGGGAATCTCTCTACTAGTATTCTGACATTTCACATTCATAAAATAAAGTGATGATCCTAACTGACCTAAGACAGGGAATTTTTAGTAGGATTAAATGTCAGGAATTGTGAAAAACTGAGTTTAAATCAAATCAAATCAAATCAAATTTATTTATATAGCCCTTCGTACATCAGCTGATATCTCAAAGTGCTGTACAGAAACCCAGCCTAAAACCCCAAACAGCAAGCAATGCAGGTGTAGATGCACGGTGGTTAGGAAAAACTCCCTAGAAAGGCCAAAACCTAGGAAGAAACCTAGAGAGGAACCAGGCTATGTGGGGTGGCCAGTCCTCTTCTGGCTGTGCCGGGTAGAGATTATAACAGAACATGGCCAAGATGTTCAAATGTTCATAAATGACCAGCATGGTCGAATAATAATAAGACAGAACAGTTGAAACTGGAGCAGCAGCACGGCCAGGTGGACTGGGGACAGCAAGGAGTCATCATGTCAGGTAGTCCTGGGGCATGGTCCTAGGGCTCAGGTCCTCTGAGAGAGAGAAGGAGAGAATTAGAGAACGCACACTTAGATTCACACAGGACACCGAATTGGACAGGAGAAGTACTCCAGATATAACAAACTGACCCCAGCCCCCGACACATAAACTACTGCAGCATAAATACTGGAGGCTGAGACAGGAGGGGTCAGGAGACACTGTGGCCCCACCCGAGGACACCCCCGGACAGGGCCAAACAGGAAGGATATAACCCCACCCACTTTGCCAAAGCACAGCCCCCAGACCACTAGAGGGATATCTTCAACCACCAACTTACCATCCTGAGACAAAGCTGAGTATAGCCCGCAAAGATCTCCGCCATGGCACAACCCAAGGGGGGGTGCCAACCCAGACAGGATGACGACATCAGTGAATCAACCCACTCAGGTGACGCACCCCCTCCAGGGATGGCATGAGAGAGCCCCAGTAAGCCAGTGACTCAGCCCCTGTAATAGGGTTAGAGGCAGAGAATCCCAGTGGAAAGAGGGGAACCGGCCAGGCAGAGACAGCAAGGGTGGTTCGTTGCTCCAGAGCCTTTCCGTTCACCTTCCCACTCCTGGGCCAGACTACACTCAATCATATGACCCACTGAAGAGATGAGTCTTCAGTAAAGACTTAAAGGTTGAGACCGAGTTTGCGTCTCTGACATGGGTAGGCAGACCGTTCCATAAAAATGGAGCTCTATAGGAGAAAGCCCTGCCTCCAGCTGTTTGCTTAGAAATTCTAGGGACAATTAGGAGGCCTGCGTCTTGTGACCGTAGCGTACGTGTAGGTATGTACGGCAGGACCAAATCAGAGAGATAGGTAGGAGCAAGCCCATGTAATGCTTTGTAGGTTAGCAGTAAAACCTTGAAATCAGCCCTTGCTTTGACAGGAAGCCAGTGTAGGGAGGCTAGCACTGGAGTAATATGATCAAATTTTTTTGGCCAGTCCTCTTCTGGCTGTGCCGGGTGGAGATCACAGTGGTTGTAGAGGGTGCAACAGGACCTCAAGCACCTCAAGAGTAAAAATGAACAGTTTAAGGTTCCATAGCCGCAGGCAGAACAGTTGAAACTGGAACAGCGGCAAGGCCAGGTGGACTGGTGACAGCAAGGAGTCATCATGCCAGTTTGCTTACTACCCCAATAGATCCACAGATGATGTAATCTCCATAACACTGCACACTGCCCTATCCCATCTCGACAAGAGGAATACATATCTGACCCGATTCAGGAAACTAGGCCATGTCGCAAGCCACGACTTCACAGGAGAGCCGTTTGAACGTAAAAACATTTTTTTTAAATCAAAATGTGTTTTTTGGCAGAAATGCCTTCTCGAACATGTGAACTTTCCTCTGCGTTAATAACAAACTTATATGCCATCTGTAATTACGAATACGATTTTTAAATTACGAGCTTTGATGGTTAAGCCACAGAAAAAGTCTGCAACTTTCCCACTAGCCATGATTGGCTAATAAAAGAAAATGAGTGGACTGGACATGCCAATAGAGTTTGGATTGGTCTGCCATATAGAAGACTTCTGTCTATTTGAGCTGGTCAGTCGTTGGTAATCCTTTCGAACACGGATTTTTAAAAATATGTATTGTGTAGTGGAGCTGCATAGCTAAGTGTTGCTCTCCACTCTCTGGAAAATCAAGTTTTGTGGAATTAGAGTATGATAGCTAAAGAGATGGAGAAAACACCTGTCTCTGGATTACATCTTCAAATTAAGGGCAACTGTGGCATGGCATATTTGACAGGGAGATGCATCCATCATGCATTTTTATTTTTTTACCTTTATTTTGTTCAGTTAAGAACAAATTCTTATTTTCAATGACGGCCTAGGAACAGTGGGCTAACTGCCTGTTCAGGGGCAGAACGACAGATTTTGTACCTTGTCAGCTCGGGGATTTGAAGTGCAATGCTCTAACCACTAGGCTACACTGCCGCCCCATGCATGATGATGTTTACAGGTAAGATAGTCTAGCGTTAGCTAGCTACATTTTGAGATTGACATGTTTCTAATTTTGACAGAAAGTGATTTCATTTCAAGCTAAAGTGTACTGTTAGCTAGCTAGCTAACGTTGTATCCCAGAGCCATGTGCTGTTCTAGTTATAGCCGAATGTAGTTAGCTAACACTGAACCTGGTTGGTTAGCTCCCAGCATATTTATGCAGTGTAGTAACGACATGACTTGGCACTATGCTCATTGTTGTTTAATTAGTTAATGTCAGCTGGCTGGCTCGTGAGCTAACGTTATGTTACGTGTCTGACTTTACACGTTGTTTACCTAGCTAGGTTCTTTGTTTACCTTGCTAGCTACATGTGCTAGCTACATGCCTAAGCTAAAGTGTACATCACGCGTTGAATATAGCCGGTGTCAGTAAACGTCTTCAAAGAAGAGTAATGAAATTGTTGCCAGCAGAGCTGTTTTAGGCTGTTCTCATGTTATCCGTAGGTAAACAAATCATTGGCCAGAGCATCAAGTGTGCACTCTGAACGCTCCGAGAGTGAAACAAGATGGGTGGGGCTAAAGCTTAAGAGGGTGTGAAAGATGCTGAATGGGTGTAGACAAAGAAAAGCTCTTCACTAGATACCAAAAGATTCAAAGGCCATTTTCTGAGTTTACAGAATTACTTTCCCATTGTTCCTTAACAATGCAGTACGATATACCATTTTGTAGCTTTGAATCTCTACTTTTATCCAATGTAGAAAACTCAATTTCAAATGTTGCTTCATAAGAACAAATCCAGGTGGTGAGTCGTAAGAATGCTGTTCATTGACTATAGCTCAGCATTCAACACCATAGTACCCTCCAAGCTCATCACTAAGCTTGAGGCCCTGGGACTGAACCCCGCCCTGTGCAACTGGGTCCTGAACTTCCTGATGGGCCACCCCCAGGTGGTGAAGGTAGGAAACAACACCTCCACTTCGCTGATCCTCAACACTAGGGTTCGACAAGGGTACGTGTCAAGTCCCCTCCGGTACTCCCTGTTCACCCATGACTGCGTGGTCAAACACGCCTCCAACTCAATCATCAAGTTTGCAGATGACACAACAGTAGTAGGCTTGATTACCAACAATGATGAGACAGCCAACAGGGAGGAGGTGAGGGCTCCGGGAGTGTGGTGCCAGGAAAATAACCTCTCACTCAACGTCAACAAAGGAAACAGCAGAGGGAGCATGCACATCGACGGGACCGCAGTGGAGAATATGGAAAGCTTCAAGTTCCTCGGGGTACACCTTACTGACAAACTGAAATGGTCCACTCACTCAGACAGTATAGTGAACAAGCTTCAACTGCGCCTCTTCAACCTCAGGAGGCTGAAGAAATGTGTCTTGCCACCTAAAACCCTAACAAACTTTTTCACCTGTACTGCGGTGCAGTATCATCGCTTGGTTCGACAACTGCACCGCAGTACAGGTGCATCACAGCTGGGACCGAGAGACCGAAAAACAGCTTCTATCTCAAGGCCATCACTAGCACATAGAGGCTGCTGCCTATATAAACATCCCTTTTTCAGGACCCTGTCTTTCAAAGATAATTAGCAATAATCCAAAGAACTTCACAGATCTTCATTGTAAAGGGTTTTAAAAATGAACATGCACCTGTGGAACGGTCATTAAGACACTAACAGTTTACAGATGGTAGGCAAATAAGGTCACAGTTATGAAAACTTAGGACACTAAAGAGGCCTTTTTACTGACTCTGAAAAACACCAAAAGAAAGATTCCCAGGGTCCCTGCTCGTCTGTGTAAACGTGCCTTAGACACGCTGCAAAAATGCATGAGGACTGCAGATGTGGCCAAGACAGTACTACAGGGAGACAGAAAGGACAGCTGATCGTCCTCACAGTGGCAGACCACGTGTAACAACACCTGCAAAGGATCGGTACATCCGAACATCCGAACATCACACCTGCGGGACAGTTACAGGATGGCAACAACAACTGCCCGAGTTACACCAGGAACACAAAATCCCTCTATCAGTGCTCAGACGGTCCGCAATAGGAGGACAACAGGAGAGAGGCTGGACTGAGGGATTGTAGACCAGGTGTAAGGCAGGTCCTCACCAGACATCACCAGCAACAACATAGCCTATGGGCACAAACCCACCGTCGCTGGATCAGACAGGACTGGCAAAAAATGTTCTTTACTGACGAGTCGCGGTTTTGTCTCACCAGGGGTGATGGTCGGATTCGAGTTTATCGTCAAAGGAATGAGTGTTACACCGAAGCCTGTACTCTGGAGTGGGATCAATTTGGAGGTCGAGGGTCCGTCATGGTCTGGGGCCGTGTGTCACAGCATCATCGGACTGAGCTTGTTGTCATTGCAGGCGATCTCAAAGCTGTGTGTTACAGGGAAGACATGCTCCTCCCTCATGTGATACCCTTCATGCAGTTTCATCCTGACATGACCCTCCAGCAATGACAATGCCACCATCCATACTGCTCATTCTGTGCGTGATTTCCTGCAAGACAGAAATGTCAGTGTTCTGCCATGGCCTGTGAAGAGTCCGGATCTCAATCACATTGAGCATGTCTGGAAGCTGTTGGATTGGAGGGTGAGGGCTAGGGCCATTCCCCCCAGAAATGTCAAGGAACTTGCAAGTGCCTTGTGGAAGAGTGGGGTAACATCTCACAGCAAGATCTGGCAAATCTAGAGCAGTCCACGAGGAAGAGATGCACTGCAGTACTTAATACAGCTGGTGGCCACACCAGATACTTACTGTTGCTTTTGATATTGAACCCCCCTTTGTTCAGGGACACATTATTCAATTTCTGTTAGACACTTGTCTGTGGAACTTTTTCAGTTTATGTCTCAGTTGTTGAATCTTGTTATGTTCATACAAATATTTACACATGTGAAAGGGAACATATGCTTCTGCTGAACTTATGACCATCTAGGTGATGGCGTTCGAAAAAATTCCTTAACCTTCGATAGCTCAGTTGGGAGAGCGGAGGACTGTAGGTGAAATTGTGGTGATCCTTAGGTCGCTGGTTCAAATCCTGCTCGAAGGATTCTGTATTTTCTTGTGGCTTTCGCCAACTTTTTGACAGCAGTGCACTTTGACATGTGCTTGACGAACAAATGATCTTTCATGTTATCTTGTGGCTTACGCCAACTTTTTGACAGCAGTGCACTTTGACAAGTGCTTGACAAACAAATGATCTTTCTCTGAGAGCTGAAATCTTCACTTTTTGACCTACGATAGGAATGTTGGTAGAGCAGCAGAGAGTACTTGAAGTTGCAGCAATCTTAACCTCTTACACTTATGGTGGCGCTATTTCATTTTTGGAAGAAAAACGTTCCCGCTTTAAACAAGATATTTTGTCACAAAAAGATGATCGACTATGCATATAATTGCTACTGTTCGAAAGAAAACACTCTGACGTGTCCAGAAATACAAATATCTTCTCTGTGCGTGCCCTTTAACGTGAGCTTCAGGCAAAACCAAGATGACTTGGCATCCAGGAAATGACAAGGATTTTTGAGGCTCTGTCTTTCATGATCTCCTTATATGGCTGTGAACGCAAGAGGAATGAGTCTGCCCTTTCTGTCGTTTACCCAAGGTGTCTGCAGCATTGTGACGTATTTGTAGGCAGATCGTTGGAAGATTGACCATAAGAGACCACATTTACCACGTGTCCGCCCGGTGTCCTGCGCCGAAATTGGTGCGCAAAAGTCACCTGCCAGTATTTTTCCATGGGGCACAGAGAGAGAAGCAAGCTTCCACGAACTGCATGTCAATGAAGAGATATGTGAAAAAACACCTTGAGGATTGATTCCAAACAACGTTTGCCATGTTTCGGTCGATATTATGTAGTTAATCCGGAAAAAGTTTCACGTTGTAGGTGACTGCATTTTCGGTTCGTTTCGGTAGCCAGGCGCAATGTAGAAAACGGAACGATTTCTCCTACACACAGACGCTTTCAGGAAACACTGCGCATTTGGTATGTGGCTGGGAGTCTCCTCATTGAAAACATCAGAAGCTCTTCAAAGGTAAATGATTTTATTTATTTGGTTATCTGGCTTTTGTGAAAATGCTGCGTGCTACATGCTACACAAAATGCTATGCTAGCTTTGCATACTCTTACACAAATTAGTCAATTTCTATGGTTCAAAAGCATATTTTGAAAATCTGAGATGACAGTGTTGTTAAGAAAAGGCTAAGCTTGAGAGCAAACGCATTATTTTAATTTTATTTGCGATTTTCAGAAATCGTTAACGTTGCGTTATGCTAATGAGCCTGAGGCTTAGTCACAATCCCGGATCCGGGATGGGGAGTTTCAAGATTAAGGTCCCTGGTTCACACGAGGATAACTTTTTCTGCACTTGTGCCAAAATTTTGATTTTTGCCTTGTGTTTGCCCAAAAGCAATTTATTCCATGACCGGGAATCGATTCCGTGGTGCAGCAGTCAGAGTATCAAATACTAACCAATAGACCACAGGGGAGAGATCAATAGACAGTTTGCAGTGAGGGGGTTGAACAGCATTCTTCAAACTCGGCTCACTTTTTCTCTATTCCCAAACGTAACTACTTGCAATCTCAGGGGATGTTGTTCAGTGGAAGAGAGCCTTCGTTTCAGGTCGGAAGACCGGGTTCAATTCCCACATCTCCACGAAACCACCAAACTCTGCAGATTAATTTATTGAAGGGAACATATGCTTCTGCTGAACTTCTGAACATCTAGGTGATGGCTTTAGGAAAAATAAGTCAAGCTTCGATAGCTCAGTTGGGAGATCGGAGGACTGTAGGTGAAATTGTGGTGATCCTTAGGTCGCTGGTTCAAATCCTGCTCGAAGGATTGCATATTTTCTTGTGGCTTAAGCCAACTTTTTGACAGCAGTGCACTTTGACATGTGCTTGACAAACAAATGATCTTTCCCTGAGAGCTGAAATCTTCACTTGTTGACCTTTGATAGGAATGTTGGTAGAGCAGCAGAGAGTACTTGAAATTGCAGCAATCTTAGAGGTCACTGGTTCACACGAGGATAACTTTTTCTGCAGTTGTGCCACAATTTTGATGTTTGCCTTGTGTTTGCCGAAAAGCAATGAATTCCCTGACCGGGAATCGATTCCGTGGTGCAGCAGCCAGAGCATCAAATCCCAACCAATAGACCACCGGGGAGAGATCAAAAGCCAGTTTGCAGTGAGGGGGCTGAACAGCATTCTTCAACCTCGGCTCACTTTTTCTCTATTCCCAAGTAACTACTTGCAATCTCAGGGGATGTTGTTCAGTGGAAGAGAGCCTTCGTTTCAGTTCGGACGATCGGGTTCAATTCCCACATCTCCACGAAACCACCAAACTCTGCAGATTAATTTATTGAAGGGAACATATGCTTCTGCTGAACTTCTGAACATCTAGGTGATGGCTTTAGGAAAAATAAGTCAACCTTCGATAGCTCAGTTGGGAGATCGGAGGACTGTAGGTGAAATTGTGGTGATCCTTAGGTCACTGGTTCAAATCCTGCTCGAAGGATTGCATATTTTCTTGTGGCGTTCGCCAACTTTTTGACAGCAGTGCACTTTGACATGTGCTTGACAAACAAATGATCTTTCCCTGAGTGCTGAAATCTTCACTTATTGACCTTCGTTAGGAATGTTGGTAGAGCAGCAGAGAGTACTTGAAATTGCAGCAATCTTAATGTCACTGTTTCACACGAGGATAACTTTTTCTGCAGTTGTGCCAAGATTTTGATGTTTGCCTTGTGTTTGCCCAAAAGCAATTAATTCCTTGACCGGGAATCGTTTCCGTGGTGCAGCAGCCAGAGCATCAAATCCTAACCAATAGACCACCGGGGAGAGATCAAAAGCCAGTTTGCAGTGAGCGGGCTGAACAGCATTCTTCAACCTCGGCTCAATAATTCTCAATTCCCAAACGTAACTACTTGCAATCTCAGGGGATGTTGTTCAGTGGAAGAGAGCTTTCGTTTCAGGTCGGAAGACCGGGTTCAATTCCCACATCTCCACGAAACCACCAAACTCTGCAGATTAATTTATTGAAGGGAACATATGCTTCTGCTGAACTTCTGACCATCTAGGTGATGGCGTTAGGAAGAAAATGTCATACTTTGATAGCTCAGTTGGTAGAGCGTAGGATTTTAGATGAAATTGTGGTAAACCTTAGGTTGCTGGGTCAAATCCTGCTCGAAGGATTGCATATTATCTTGTGGCTTAAGTCAACTTTTTGACAGCAGTGCACTTTGACATGTGCTTGACAAACAAATGATCTTTCCCTGAGTGCTGAAATCTTCACTTGTTGACCTACGATAGGAATGTTGGTAGAGCAGCAGAGAGTACTTGAAATTGCAGCAATCTTAAGGTCACTGGTTCACAAGAGGATAACTTTTTCTGCAGTTGTGCCAAGATTTTGATGTTTGCCTTGTTTTTGCCCAAAAGCAATTCATTCCCTGACCGGGAATAGATTCCGTGGTGCAGCAGTCAGAACATCAAATCCTAACCAATAGACCACCGGGGAGAGATCAAAAGCCAGTTTGCAGTGAGGGGGCTGAACAGCATTCTTCAACCTCGGCTCAATAATTCTCAATTCCCAAACGTAACTACTTGCAATCTCAGGGGATGTTGTTCAGTGGAAGAGAGCCTTCGTTTCAGTTCGGACGATCGGGTTCAATTCCCACATCTCCACGAAACCACCAAACTCTGCAGATTAATTTATTGAAGGGAACATATGCTTCTGCTGAACTTCTGAACATCTAGGTGATGGCTTTAGGAAAAATAAGTCAACCTTCGATAGCTCAGTTGGGAGATCGGAGGACTGTAGGTGAAATTGTGGTGATCCTTAGGTCACTGGTTCAAATCCTGCTCGAAGGATTGCATATTTTCTTGTGGCGTTCGCCAACTTTTTGACAGCAGTGCACTTTGACATGTGCTTGACAAACAAATGATCTTTCCCTGAGTGCTGAAATCTTCACTTATTGACCTTCGTTAGGAATGTTGGTAGAGCAGCAGAGAGTACTTGAAATTGCAGCAATCTTAATGTCACTGTTTCACCACGAGGATAACTTTTTCTGCAGTTGTGCCAAGATTTTGATGTTTGCCTTGTGTTTGCCCAAAAGCAATTAATTCCTTGACCGGGAATCGTTTCCGTGGTGCAGCAGCCAGAGCATCAAATCCTAACCAATAGACCACCGGGGAGAGATCAAAAGCCAGTTTGCAGTGAGCGGGCTGAACAGCATTCTTCAACCTCGGCTCAATAATTCTCAATTCCCAAACGTAACTACTTGCAATCTCAGGGGATGTTGTTCAGTGGAAGAGAGCTTCGTTTCAGGTCGGAAGACCGGGTTCAATTCCCACATCTCCACGAAACCACCAAACTCTGCAGATTAATTTATTGAAGGGAACATATGCTTCTGCTGAACTTCTGACCATCTAGGTGATGGCGTTAGGAAGAAAATGTCATACTTTGATAGCTCAGTTGGTAGAGCGTAGGATTTTAGATGAAATTGTGGTAAACCTTAGGTTGCTGGGTCAAATCCTGCTCGAAGGATTGCATATTATCTTGTGGCTTAAGTCAACTTTTTGACAGCAGTGCACTTTGACATGTGCTTGACAAACAAATGATCTTTCCCTGAGTGCTGAAATCTTCACTTGTTGACCTACGATAGGAATGTTGGTAGAGCAGCAGAGAGTACTTGAAATTGCAGCAATCTTAAGGTCACTGGTTCACAAGAGGATAACTTTTTCTGCAGTTGTGCCAAGATTTTGATGTTTGCCTTGTTTTTGCCCAAAAGCAATTCATTCCCTGACCGGGAATAGATTCCGTGGTGCAGCAGTCAGAACATCAAATCCTAACCAATAGACCACCGGGGAGAGATCAAAAGCCAGTTTGCAGTGAGGGGGCTGAACAGCATTCTTCAACCTCGGCTCAATAATTCTCAATTCCCAAACGTAACTACTTGCAATCTCAGGGGATGTTGTTCAGTGGAGAGAGAGCTTTCGTTTCAGGTCGGAAGACCGGGTTCAATTCCCACATCTCCACGAAACCACCAAACGCTGCAGATTAATTTATTGAAGGGAACATATGCTTCTGCTGAACTTCTGACCATCTAGGTGATGGCTTTAGGAAAAATAAGTCAACCTTCGATAGCTCAGTTGGGAGTGCAGAGGACTGTAGGTGAAATTGTGTTGATACTTAGGTCCCTGGTTCAAATCCTGCTCGAAGGATTGCATATTTTCTTGTGGCTTTCGCCAACTTTTTGACAGCAGTGCACTTTGACATGTGCTTGACAAACAAATGATCTTTCCCTGAGAGCTGAAATCTTCACTTGTTGACCTACGATAGGACTGTTGGTAGAGCAGCAGAGAGTACTTGAAATAGCAGCAATCTTATGGTCACTGGTTCACACGAGGATAACTTTTTCTGCAGTTGTGCCAAGATTTTGATGATTGCCTTGTGTTTGCCCAAAAGCAATTAATTCCCTGACCGGGAATCGATTCCGTGGTGCAGCAGCCAGAGCATCAAATCCTAACCAATAGACCACCGGGGAGAGATCAAAAGCCAGTTTGCAGTGAACGTGCTGAACATCATTCTTCAACCTTGGCTCACTTTTTCTCTATTCCCAAACGTAACTACTTGCAATCTCGGTGGATGTTGTTCAGTGGAAGAGAGCCTTCGTTTCAGGCCGGAAGACCGGGTTCAATTCCCACATCTCCACGAAACCACCAAACTCTGCAGATTAATTTATTGAATGG
>NW_027011593.1:0-23266 GCF_036934945.1 Oncorhynchus masou masou | reverse complement strand
AGAATAGAGAACACTTGAAACATTACAGGGCATTTTTCATTCTGATTGGTAGAAATATATATTTTTTTACCCCAAAATGATCTTCCATCATGTTGTTGTAGTGTCTCCATACACCCCTCTACCCACTCTCACCCCTCTACCCCTCTACCCACTCTCACCCCTCTACCCCCTCTCACTCTCACCCCTCTACCCCCTCTCACTCTCACCCCTTTACACCCTCTCACTCTCACCCCTCTACCCCCTCTCACTCTCACCCCTCTACCCACTCTCACCCCTCTACCCCCTCTCACTCTCACCCCCTCAACCCCTCTCACCACTCTACCCTGTCTCACCCTCTACCCCCTCTCACTCTCACCCCACTACCCCCTCTACCTCCTCTCACCCCTCTACCCCCTCTCACTCTCACCCCTCTACCCCCTCTACCCCCTCTCACCCCTCTACCCCCTCTCACTCTCACCCCTCAACCCCCCTCTACCCCTTCTCACCCCTCAACCCCCTCTCACCCCTCTCACCCCTCTACCCCTCAACCCCCTCTCACCCCTCTACCCCCTCTACCCCCTCTCACCCTCTACCCCTCAACCCCCTCTCACGCCTCTACCCCCTCTCACCCCTCTACCCCCTCTCACCCCTCTCACCCCCTCAACCCCCTCTCGCCCCTCAACTCCCTCTCCCCCTCAACTCCCTCTCACCCCTCAACTCCCTCTCACCCCTCAACTCCCTCTAACCCATCAACCCCCTCTAACCCCTCTACCCCCTCTCACCCCTCAACCCCCCTCTACCCCCTCTCACTCCTCTACCCCCTCTCACTCCTCTACCCCCTCTCACCCCCTCAACCCCCTCTCACCCCTCTACCCCCTCTCACCCCTCTAACCCCTCTACCCCGTCTCACCACTCTACCCTTGTCGTGTCTTTACTATCATTAACTGAAGACTGATTTTTTATCAAAGATTCTCTGTAATTAGTTACTATGCGATCAACTGATTAGTCACGTAACTAATTAACTAGGATGTCGGGGCACCAAGGAAAAATATTCAGATTACAAAGTTATCATTTCCTAAAATAACTTTTCAGATATTTTTTCTGATCAATTAAGTCTTCGAATTAATGAATTATTTACTTTACCTTATGAGACGTTGGTCTCATTCCAAATGTCGTAAATTGTTGGTTATCTGCACGAACCCAGTCTTCACTATGAGTCATCCATACATCAATTGTCTTAAATCATTTATTTATTACTAACTAAGTAATTCACAGAAATGCATAAACAAACAGTAAATGTGGTTACATGAAATGATAGAATGTGCCCGAGTGTACTCCCGTGATTGAGAGAAACATGGTCTGCTGATAATTTCTCAAAGTTGGGTTTTATTCGGAATGGCAGAAAAGGGCTGTCCCAGGATGTCTGACCCTAACTGGGCTCAGGGGCGGTCCAGGATGTCTGACCCTAACTGGGCTCAGGGGCGGTCCAGGATGTCTGACCCTAACTGGGCTCAGGGGCGGTCCAGGATGTCTGACCCTAACTGGGCTCAGGGGCGGTCCAGGATGTCTGTCCCTAACTGGGCTCAGGGCGGTCCAGGATGTCTGACCCTAACTGGGCTCAGGGGAGGTCCAGGATGTCTGACCTTAACTGGGCTCAGGGGCGGTCCAGGATGTCTGACCCTAACTGGGCTCAGGGGCGGTCCAGGATGTCTGACCCTAACTGGGCTCAGGGGCGGTCCAGGATGTCTGACTCTAACTGGGCTCAGGGGTGGTCCAGGATGTCTGACCCTAACTGGGCTCAGGGGCGGTCCAGGATGTCTGACCCTAACTGGGCTCAGGGGCGGTCCAGGATGTCTGACCCTAACTGGGCTCAGGGGCGGTCCAGGATGTCTGACCCTAACTGGGCTCAGGGGCGGTCCAGGATGTCTGACCCTAACTGGGCTCAGGGGCGGTCCAGGATGTCTGACCCTAACTGGGCTCAGGGGCAGTCCAGGATGTCTGACTCTAACTGGGCTCAGGGGCGGTCCAGGATGTCTGACCCTAACTGGGCTCAGGGGCGGTCCAGGATGTCTGACCCTAACTGGGCTCAGGGGGCGGTCCAGGATGTCACACCCTAACTGGGCTCAGGGCGGTCCAGGATGTCTGATCCTAACTGGGCTCAGGGGCGGTCCACGATGTCTGACCCTAACTGGGCTCAGGGCGGTCCAGGATGTCTGACCCTAACTGGGCTCAGGGGCGGTCCAGGATGTCACACCCTAACTGGGCTCAGGGGCGGTCCAGGATGTCTGATCCTAACTGTGCTCAGGGGCGGTCAAGGATGTCACACCCTAACTGGGCTCAGGGGCGGTCCAGGATGTCACACCCTAACTGGGCTCAGGGGTGGTCCAGGATGTCACACCCTAACTGGGCTCAGGGGCGGTCCAGGATGTCTGACCCTAACTGGGCTCAGGGGCGGTCCAGGATGTCTGACCCTAACTGGGCTCAGGGGCGGTCCAGGATGTCTGACCCTAACTGGGCTCAGGGGCGGTCCAGGACGCCTGACCCTAACTGGGCTCAGGGGCGGTCCAGGACGTCTGACCCTAACTGGGCTCAGGGGCGGTCCAGGATGTCTGACCCTAACTGGGCTCAGGGGCGGTCCAGGATGTCTGACCCTAACTGAGCTCAGGGGCGGTCCAGGATGTCTGACCCTAACTGGGCTCAGGGGCGGTCCAGGATGTCTGACCCTAACTGGGCTCAGGGGCGGTCCAGGATGTCTGACCCTAACTGGGCTCAGGGCGGTCCAGGATGTCTGACCCTAACTGGGCTCAGGGGCGGTCCAGGACGTCTGACCCTAACTGGGCTCAGGGGCGGTCCAGGATGTCTGACCCTAACTGGGCTCAGGGGCGGTCCAGGACGCCTGACCCTAACTGGGCTCAGGGGCGGTCCAGGATGTCTGACCCTAACTGGGCTCAGGGGCGGTCCAGGATGTCTGACCCTAACTGGGCTCAGGGGCGGTCCAGGATGTCTGACCCTAACTGGGCTCAGGGGCGGTCCAGGATGTCTGACCCTAACTGGGCTCAGGGGCGGTCCAGGATGTCTGACCCTAACTGGGCTCAGGGGCGGTCCAGGATGTCTGACCCTAACTGGGCTCAGGGGCGGTCCAGGATGTCTGACCCTAACTGGGCTCAGGGGCGGTCCAGGATGTCTGACCCTAACTGGGCTCAGGGGCGGTCCAGGATGTCTGACCATAACTGGGCTCAGGGGCGGTCCAGGATGTCTGACCCTAACTGGGCTCAGGGGCGGTCCAGGATGTCTGACCCTAACTGGGCTCAGGGGCGGTCCAGGACGCCTGACCCTAACTGGGCTCAGGGGCGGTCCAGGACGTCTGACCCTAACTGGGCTCAGGGGCGGTCCAGGACGTCTGACCCTAACTGGGCTCAGGGGCGGTCCAGGATGTCTGACCCTAACTGAGCTCAGGGGCGGTCCAGGATGTCTGACCCTAACTGGGCTCAGGGGCGGTCCAGGATGTCTGACCCTAACTGGGCTCAGGGCGGTCCAGGATGTCTGACCCTAACTGGGCTCAGGGGCGGTCCAGGACGTCTGACCCTAACTGGGCTCAGGGGCGGTCCAGGACGTCTGACCCTAACTGGGCTCAGGGGCGGTCCAGGATGTCTGACCCTAACTGGGCTCAGGGCGGTCCAGGATGTCTGACCCTAACTGGGCTCAGGGGCGGTCCAGGATGTCTGACCCTAACTGGGCTCAGGGGCGGTCCAGGATGTCTGACCCTAACTGGGCTCAGGGCGGTCCAGGATGTCTGACCCTAACTGGGCTCAGGGGCGGTCCAGGATGTCTGACCCTAACTGGGCTCAGGGGCGGTCCAGGATGTCTGACCCTAACTGGGCTCAGGGGCGGTCCAGGATGTCTGACCCTAACTGGGCTCAGGGGCGGTCCAGGATGTCTGACCCTAACTGGGCTCAGGGGCGGTCCAGGATGTCTGACCCTAACTGGGCTCAGGGGCGGTCCAGGATGTCTGACCCTAACTGGGCTCAGGGGAGGTTCTCTGATTTAGGTCAAATCAAAAGGGAATTGTATTTTCCTTCATTAAACAGTCCACAATCATATTACACAATTTTACAAACAGTATCATACTCACTCATTCATCTTATAAAACAATTAGATGTAAACCTCATATCTGGGGCTATGATATAAACAGCGTTATGGTAATGTGGCCACACCGTCTCCCATGAGCTTTCCCAAGTTGTAACAAACGGACCAGTTCATAGCTGGATTCTTCAACGATCTTCCATACTTTCTCTGGACCATGACATTTGTTCGTACCTCAAGTTCTGTGAGGTGGAAGGATTTACTTTGTCTCCATGAAAAACTACTCTCTATAACTGTGTGTCCATGAGGTCTTCTCAGGAATTTACGACCTCTGACCACAGCAGCCTAGTTGAAGGAGGCAAAGTGGGGGGGTTGCTATACTCAGAGGCCAACGTCATGACACCCTCTAACCCTCTCACCCCTCTACTCCTCTCACTCCTCTACCCCTCTCTCAGACAGCCTGGGGTGTGTGTGATATTGTAGTGTCTCCATACACCCCTCTCTCAGACAGCCTGGGTGTGTGTGATGTTGTAGTGTCTCCATACACCCCTCTCTCAGACAGCCTGGGGTGTGTGTGATGTTGTAGTGTCACCCATACACTCCTCTCACCCCTCTCTCAGACAGCCTGGGTGTGTGTGATGTTGTAGTGTCTCCATACACCCCTCTACCCCTCTCTCAGACAGCCTGGGGTGTGTGTGATGTTGTAGTGTCTCCATACACCCCTCTACCCCTCAGACAGCCTGGGTGTGTGTGATGTTGTAGTGTCTCCATACACCTCTCTACCCCTCTCTCAGACAGCCTGGGTGTGTGTGATGTTGTAGTGTCTCCATACACCCCTCTCACCCCTCTCTCAGACAGCCTGGGTGTGTGTGATATTGTAGTGTCTCCATACACCCCTCTCTCAGACAGCCTGGGGTGTGTGTGATGTTGTAGTGTCTCCATACACCCCTCTCTCAGACAGCCTGGGGTGTGTGTGATGTTGTAGTGTCTCCATACACCCCTCTCACCCTCAGACAGCCTGGGGTGTGTGTGATGTTGTAGTGTCACCCATACACTCCTCTCACCCCTCTCTCAGACAGCCTGGGTGTGTGTGATGTTGTAGTGTCTCCATACACCCCTCTACCCCTCTCTCAGACAGCCTGGGGTGTGTGTGATGTTGTAGTGTCTCCATACACCCCTCTACCCCTCAGACAGCCTGGGTGTGTGTGATGTTGTAGTGTCTCCATACACCTCTCTACCCCTCTCTCAGACAGCCTGGGTGTGTGTGATGTTGTAGTGTCTCCATACACCCCTCTACCCCTCTCTCAGACAGCCTGGGGTGTGTGTGATGTTGTAGTGTCTCCATACACCCCTCTCACCCCTCTCTCAGACAGCCTGGGGTGTGTGTGATGTTGTAGTGTCTCCATACACCCCTCTACCCCTCTCTCAGACAGCCTGGGGTGTGTGTGATGTTGTAGTGTCTCCATACACCCCTCTACCCCTCTCTCAGACAGCCTGGGGTGTGTGTGATGTTGTAGTGTCTCCATACACCCCTCTCTCAGACAGCCTGGGGTGTGTGTGATGTCATCGTGCTGCTATGGCAGTTCTCTGGCCAACTCTCTAAGTCGATTGAGCAGGAACAAAAAGTGTCTGAAATTGCCCCCCAGATATGAGATTCCCCATTGTCCCTCTTTGGAGGGTGAGCGCTGCCTGGTATTCTGTTTCCCGTTACATCCAACTCACTTCACACCCAGTATCAACTCGCATACTCATGTCTCATCATGTGACTCAGGAAAACATGTATTTTCATCAGTTAAATGAATAACATACACCTGTTTTTGTTTAATTTATTCTAAGTTGTTAAATGCGTGTCAGTGGCACCGACCTTTTTGAAAGACTAAACCACAGCATGACCACCATGTTGTTAATGAAGAGGTAGACATTGTTTTGCCAGCATTCACCATTATTATGAGTTTGTCTGTCAGCTGACGAACCAAAATGTTATTGTGTCACTGTGAGCTTATTGAGCCTTTACCAAGCAAGAAGGTGTTCTGTTACCCCCCCATCCCCCTCTCTGGTCCTCTCTCCTTGGGGTAATCTCTACGTTTACCCCTCTCTGGTCCTCTCTCCTTGGGGTAATCTTTACGTTTCCAACCTCTCTGGTCCTCTCTCCTTGGGGTAATCTTTACGTTTCCAACCTCGCTGGTCCTCTCTCCTTGGGGTAATCTTTACGTTTCCAACCTCGCTGGTCCTCTCTCCTTGGGGTAATCTTTACGTTTCCCCCTCTCTGGTCCTCTCTCCTTGGGGTAATCTTTACATTTCCCCCTCTCTGGTCCTCTCTCCTTGGGGTAATCTTTACGTTTCCCCCTCTCTGGTCCTCTCTCCTTGGGGTAATCTTTACGTTTCCCCCTCTCTGGTCCTCTCTCCTTGGGGTAATCTTTACGTTTCCCCCTCTCTGGTCCTCTCTCCTTGGGGTAATCTTTACGTTTCCCCCTCTCTGGTCCTCTCTCCTTGGGGTAATCTTTACGTTTCCCCCTCTCTGGTCCCCTCTCCTTGGGGTAATCGTTACGTTTCCCCCCCTCTATACTGTAGTGTACCCTATTCCCTATATAATGTAGTGTACCCTATTTTCTATATACTGTAGTGTACCCTATTCCCTATATACTGTAGTGTACCCTATTCCCTATATACTGTAGTGTACCCTATTCCCTATATAATGTAGTGTACCCTATTCCCTATATACTGTAGTGTACCCTATTCCCTATATACTGTAGTGTACCCTATTCCCTATATACTGTAGTGTACCCTATTCCCTATATACTGTAGTGTAACCTATTCCCTATATACTGTAGTGTAACCTATTCCCTATATACTGTAGTGTACCCTATTCCCTATATACTGTCCTATATACTGTAGTGTACCCCATTCCCTATATTATGTAGTGTACCCTATTCCCTATATACTGTAGTGTACCATATTCCCTATATACTGTAGTGTACCCTATTCCCTATATACTGTAGTGTACCCTATTCCCTATATACTGTAGTGTACCCTATTCCCTATATACTGTAGTGTACCCTATTCCCTATATACTGTAGTGTACCCTATTCCCTATATACTGTAGTGTACCCTATTCCCTATATACTGTAGTGTAACCTATTCCCTATCTACTGTAGTGTACCCTATTCCCTATATACTGTAGTGTACCCTATTCCCTATATAATGTCCTATATACTGTAGTGTACCCTATTCCCTATATACTGTAGTGTACCCTATTCCCTATATACTGTCCTATATACTATAGTGTACCCTATTCCCTATATACTGTAGTGTACCTTATTCCCTATATACTGTAGTGTTACCCTATTCCCTATATACTGTAGTGTACCCTATTCCCTATATACTGTAGTGTACCCTATTCCCTATATACTGTCCTATATACTGTAGTGTACCATATTCCCTATATACTGTAGTGTACCCTATTCCCTATATACTGTCCTATATACTGTAGTGTACCCTATACCCTATATACTGTCCTATATACTGTAGTGCACCCTATTCCCTATTTACTATAGTGTACCCTATTCCCTATATACTGTCCTATATACTGTAGTGTACCCTATTCCCTATATACTGTAGTGTGCCCTATTCCCTATATACTGTCCTATATACTGTAGTGCACCCTATTCCCTATATACTGTAGTGTACCCTGTTCCCTATATACTGTCCTATATACTGTAGTGCACCCTATACCCTATATACTGTTGTGCACCCCATTCCCTATATACTGTAGTGTACCCTATTCCCTATATACTGTCCTATACACTATAGTGCACCCCATTCCCTATATACTGTAGTGTACCCTATTCCCTATATAGTGTAGTGTACCCTATACCCTATATACTGTAGTGTACCCTATACCCTATATACTGTAGTGTACCCTATTCCCTATATACTGTCCTATATACTGTAGTGTACCCTATTCCCTATATACTGTCCTATATACTGTAGTGTACCCTATACCCTATATACTGTATTGTACCCTATTCCCTATATACTGTAGTGTACCCTATTCCCTATATACTGTCCTATATGCTATAGTGCACCCCATTCCCTATATACTGTAGTGTAGCCTATTCCCTATATACTGTAGTGAACCCTATTCCCTATATTCTGTAGTGTACCATATTCCCTATATACTGTCCTATATACTATAGTGCACCCCATTCCCTATGTACTATAGTGTACCCTATTCCCTATATACTGTAGTGTACCCCATTCCCTATATACTGTAGTGTACCCTATACCCTATATACTGTTGTGCACCCTATTCCCTATATACTGTAGTGTACCCTATTCCCTATATACTGTCCTATATACTATAGTGCACCCCATTCCCTATATACTGTAGTGTACCCTATTCCCTATTTAGTGTAGTGTACCCTATACCCTATATACTGTAGTGTACCCTATTCCCTATATACTGTCCTATATACTGTAGTGTACCCTATTCCCTATATACTGTCCTATATACTGTAGTGTACCCTATACCCTATATACTGTTGTGCACCCCATTCCCTATATACTGTAGTGTACCCTATTCCCTATATACTGTCCTATATACTATAGTGCACCCCATTCCCTATATACTGTAGTGTAGCCTATTCCCTATATACTGTAGTGTACCCTATTCCCTATATTCTGTAGTGTACCCTATTCCCTATATACTGTCCTATATACTATAGTGCACCCCATTCCCTATATACTATAGTGTACCCTATTCCCTATATACTGTAGTGTACCCCATTCCCTATATACTGTAGTGTACCCTATTCCCTATATACTGTCCTATATACTATAGTGCACCCTATTCCCTATATACTGTAGTGTACCCTATTCCCTATATACTGTAGTGTACCCTATTCACTATATACTGTAGTGTACCCTAGTCCCTGTATACTGTAGTGTACCCTATTCCCTATATTCTGTTGTGTACCCCATTCCCTATATACTGTAGTGTACCCTATTCCCTATCTACTATAGTGTACCCTATTCCCTATATACTGTAGTGTACCCTAGTCCCTATATACTGTAGTGTACCCTATTCCCTATATACTGTAGTGTACCCTATTCCCTATATACTGTCCTATATACTATAGTGTACCCTATACCCTATATACTGTTGTGCACCCCATTCCCTATATAATGTAGTGTACCCTATTCCCTATATACTGTCCTATATACTGTAGTGTTCCCTATTCCTATATACTGTAGTGTACCCTATTCCCTATATACTGTAGTGTACCCTATTCCCTATATACTGTAGTGTACCCTATTCCCTATATACTGTCCTATATACTGTAGTGTACCCTATTCCCTATATACTGTCCTATATACTGTAGTGTACCCTATTCCCTATATACTGTAGTGTACCCTATTCCCTATATACTGTAGTGTACCCTATTCCCTATATACTGTAGTGTACCCTATTCCCTATATACTGTAGTGTACCCTATTCCCTATATACTGTCCTATATACTGTAGTGTACCCTATTCCCTATATACTGTCCTATATACTGTAGTGTACCCTATTCCCTATATACTGTAGTGTACCCTATACCCTATATACTGTTGTGCACCCCATTCCCTATATACTGTAGTGTACCCTATTCCCTATATACTGTCCTATATACTATAGTGCACCCCATTCCCTATATACTGTAGTGTACCCTATTCCCTATATAGTGTAGTGTACCCTATACCCTATATACTGTAGTGTACCCTATTCCCTATATACTGTCCTATATACTGTAGTGTACCCTATTCCCTATATACTGTCCTATATACTGTAGTGTGCCCTATACCCTATATACTGTTGTGCACCCCATTCCCTATATACTGTAGTGTACCCTATTCCCTATATACTGTCCTATATACTATAGTGCACCCCATTCCCTATATACTGTAGTGTAGCCTATTCCCTATATACTGTAGTGTACCCTATTCCCTATATTCTGTAGTGTACCCTATTCCCTATATACTGTCCTATATACTATAGTGCACCCCATTCCCTATATACTATAGTGTACCCTGTTCCCTATATACTGTAGTGTACCCCATTCCCTATATACTGTAGTGTACCCTATTCCCTATATACTGTCCTATATACTATAGTGCACCCTATTCCCTATATACTGTAGTGTACCCTATTCCCTATATACTGTAGTGTACCCTATTCCCTATATACTGTAGTGTACCCTAGTCTCTATATACTGTAGTGTACCCTATTCCCTATATTCTGTTGTGTACCCCATTCCCTATATACTGTAGTGTACCCTATTCCCTATCTACTATAGTGTACCCTATTCCCTAAATACTGTAGTGTACCCTATTCCCTATATACTATAGTGTACCCTATTCCCTATATACTGTAGTGTTACCCTATTCCCTATATACTGTAGTGTACCCTATTCCCTATATACTGTAGTGTACCCTATTCCCTATATACTGTCCTATATACTGTAGTGTACCCTATTCCCTATATACTGTAGTGTACCCTATTCCCTATAACTGTCCTATATACTGTAGTGCACCCTATTCCCTATATGCTGTAGTGTACCCTGTTCCCTATATACTGTAGTGTACCCTATTCCCTATAACTGTCCTATATACTGTAGTGTACCCTATTCCCTATATACTGTCCTATATACTGTAGTGTACCCTATACCCTATATACTGTTGTGCACCCCAATCCCTATATACTGTAGTGTACCCTATTCCCTATATACTGTCCTATATACTATAGTGCACCCCATTCCCTATATACTGTAGTGTAGCCTATTCCCTATATACTGTAGTGTACCCTATTCCCTATATACTGTAGTGTACCCTATTCCCTATATACTGTAGTGTACCCTATTCCCTATATACTGTCCTATATACTGTAGTGTACCCTATTCCCTATATACTGTAGTGTACCCTATTCCCTATATACTGTAGTGTACCCTATTCCCTATATACTGTAGTGTACCCTATTCCCTATATACTGTAGTGTACCCCATTCCCTATATACTGTAGTGTACCCTATTCCCTATATACTGTAGTGTACCCTATTCCCTATATACTGTCCTATATACTGTAGTGTACCCTATTCCCTATATACTGTAGTGTACCCTATTCCCTATATACTGTAGTGTACCCCATTCCCTATATACTGTAGTGTACCCTATTCCCTATATACTGTAGTGTACCCTATTCCCTATATACTGTAGTGTACCCTATTCCCTATATACTGTAGTATACCCTATTCCCTATATACTGTAGTGTACCCTATCCCCTATATACTGTCCTATATACTGTAGTGTACCCTATTCCCTATATACTGTCCTATATACTGTAGTGTAACCTATTGCCTATATACTGTAGTGTACCCTATTCCCTATATAATGTAGTGTACCCTATTCCCTATATACTGTAGTGTACCCTATTCCCTATATACTGTAGTGTACCCTATTCCCTATATACTGTAGTGTACCCTATTCCCTATATACTGTAGTGTAACCTATTCCCTACATCTGTAGTGTAACCTATATCTACTGTAGTGTACCCTATTCCCTATATACTGTAGTGTACCCTATTCCCTATATACTGTCCTATATACTGTAGTGTACCCCATTCCCTATATTATGTAGTGTACCCTATTCCCTATATACTGTAGTGTACCATATTCCCTATATACTGTAGTGTACCCTATTCCCTATATACTGTAGTGTACCCTATTCCCTATATACTGTAGTGTACCCTATTCCCTATATACTGTAGTGTACCCTATTCCCTATATACTGTAGTGTACCCTATTCCCTATATTCTGTAGTGTACCCTATTCCCTATATACTGTAGTGTAACCTATTCCCTATCTACTGTAGTGTACCCTATTCCCTATATACTGTAGTGTACCCTATTCCCTATATAATGTCCTATATACTGTAGTGTACCCTATTCCCTATATACTGTAGTGTACCCTATTCCCTATATACTGTCCTATATACTATAGTGTACCCTATTCCCTATATACTGTAGTGTACCTTATTCCCTATATACTGTAGTGTTACCCTATTCCCTATATACTGTAGTGTACCCTATTCCCTATATACTGTAGTGTACCCTATTCCCTATATACTGTCCTATATACTGTAGTGTACCATATTCCCTATATACTGTAGTGTACCCTATTCCCTATATACTGTCCTATATACTGTAGTGTACCCTATACCCTATATACTGTCCTATATACTGTAGTGCACCCTATTCCCTATATACTGTCCTATATACTGTAGGGTACCCTATTCCCTATATACTGTAGTGTACTCTATTCCCTATATACTGTCCTATATACTGTAGTGCACCCTATTCCCTATATACTGTAGTGTACCCTGTTCCCTATATACTGTCCTATATACTGTAGTGCACCCTATACCCTATATACTGTTGTGCACCCCATTCCCTATATACTGTAGTGTACCCTATTCCCTATATACTGTCCTATACACTATAGTGCACCCCATTCCCTATATACTGTAGTGTACCCTATACCCTATATAGTGTAGTGTACCCTATACCCTATATACTGTAGTGTACCCTATTCCCTATATACTGTCCTATATACTGTAGTGTACCCTATTCCCTATATACTGTCCTATATACTGTAGTGTACCCTATACCCTATATACTGTATTGTACCCTATTCCCTATATACTGTAGTGTACCCTATTCCCTATATACTGTCCTATATGCTATAGTGCACCCCATTCCCTATATACTGTAGTGTAGCCTATTCCCTATATACTGTGGTGAACCCTATTCCCTATATTCTGTAGTGTACCATATTCCCTATATACTGTCCTATATACTATAGTGCACCCCATTCCCTATGTACTATAGTGTACCCTATTCCCTATATACTGTAGTGTTCCCCATTCCCTATATACTGTAGTGTACCCTATACCCTATATACTGTTGTGCACCCTATTCCCTATATACTGTAGTGTACCCTATTCCCTATATACTGTCCTATATACTATAGTGCACCCCATTCCCTATATACTGTAGTGTACCCTATTCCCTATTTAGTGTAGTGTACCCTATACACTATATACTGTAGTGTACCCTATTCCCTATATACTGTCCTATATACTGTAGTGTACCCTATTCCCTATATACTGTAGTGTACCCTATTCCCTATATACTGTAGTGTACCCCATTCCCTATATACTGTAGTGTACCCTATTCCCTATATACTGTAGTGTACCCTATTCCCTATATACTGTCCTATATACTGTAGTGTACCCTATTCCCTATATACTGTAGTGTACCCTATTCCCTATATACTGTAGTGTACCCCATTCCCTATATACTGTAGTGTACCCTATTCCCTATATACTGTAGTGTACCCTATTCCCTATATACTGTAGTGTACCCTATTCCCTATATACTGTAGTATACCCTATTCCCTATATACTGTAGTGTACCCTATCCCCTATATACTGTCCTATATACTGTAGTGTACCCTATTCCCTATATAATGTAGTGTACCCTATTCCCTATATACTGTAGTGTACCCTATTCCCTATATACTGTAGTGTACCCTATTCCCTATATACTGTAGTGTACCCTATTCCCTATATACTGTAGTGTAACCTATTCCCTACATACTGTAGTGTAACCTATTCCCTATCTACTGTAGTGTACCCTATTCCCTATATACTGTAGTGTACCCTATTCCCTATATACTGTCCTATATACTGTAGTGTACCCCATTCCCTATATTATGTAGTGTACCCTATTCCCTATATACTGTAGTGTACCATATTCCCTATATACTGTAGTGTACCCTATTCCCTATATACTGTAGTGTACCCTATTCCCTATATACTGTAGTGTACCCTATTCCCTATATACTGTAGTGTACCCTATTCCCTATATACTGTAGTGTACCCTATTCCCTATATTCTGTAGTGTACCCTATTCCCTATATACTGTAGTGTAACCTATTCCCTATCTACTGTAGTGTACCCTATTCCCTATATACTGTAGTGTACCCTATTCCCTATATAATGTCCTATATACTGTAGTGTACCCTATTCCCTATATACTGTAGTGTACCCTATTCCCTATATACTGTAGTGTACCCTATTCCCTATATACTGTAGTGTACCTTATTCCCTATATACTGTAGTGTTACCCTATTCCCTATATACTGTAGTGTACCCTATTCCCTATATACTGTAGTGTACCCTATTCCCTATATACTGTCCTATATACTGTAGTGTACCATATTCCCTATATACTGTAGTGTACCCTATTCCCTATATACTGTCCTATATACTGTAGTGTACCCTATACCCTATATACTGTCCTATATACTGTAGTGCACCCTATTCCCTATTTACTATAGTGTACCCTATTCCCTATATACTGTCCTATATACTGTAGGGTACCCTATTCCCTATATACTGTAGTGTACCCTATTCCCTATATACTGTCCTATATACTGTAGTGCACCCTATTCCCTATATACTGAAGTGTACCCTGTTCCCTATATACTGTCCTATATACTGTAGTGCACCCTATACCCTATATACTGTTGTGCACCCCATTCCCTATATACTGTAGTGTACCCTATTCCCTATATACTGTCCTATACACTATAGTGCACCCCATTCCCTATATACTGTAGTGTACCCTATTCCCTATATAGTGTAGTGTACCCTATACCCTATATACTGTAGTGTACCCTATTCCCTATATACTGTCCTATATACTGTAGTGTACCCTATTCCCTATATACTGTCCTATATACTGTAGTGTACCCTATACCCTATATACTGTATTGTACCCTATTCCCTATATACTGTAGTGTACCCTATTCCCTATATACTGTCCTATATGCTATAGTGCACCCCATTCCCTATATACTGTAGTGTAGCCTATTCCCTATATACTGTAGTGAACCCTATTCCCTATATTCTGTAGTGTACCATATTCCCTATATACTGTCCTATATACTATAGTGCACCCCATTCCCTATGTACTATAGTGTACCCTATTCCCTATATACTGTAGTGTTCCCCATTCCCTATATACTGTAGTGTACCCTATACCCTATATACTGTTGTGCACCCTATTCCCTATATACTGTAGTGTACCCTATTCCCTATATACTGTCCTATATACTATAGTGCACCCCATTCCCTATATACTGTAGTGTACCCTATTCCCTATTTAGTGTAGTGTACCCTATACCCTATATACTGTAGTGTACCCTATTCCCTATATACTGTCCTATATACTGTAGTGTACCCTATTCCCTATATACTGTCCTATATACTGTAGTGTACCCTATACCCTATATACTGTTGTGCACCCCATTCCCTATATACTGTAGTGTACCCTATTCCCTATATACTGTCCTATATACTATAGTGCACCCCATTCCCTATATACTGTAGTGTAGCCTATTCCCTATATACTGTAGTGTACCCTATTCCCTATATTCTGTAGTGTACCCAATTCCCTATATACTGTCCTATATACTATAGTGCACCCCATTCCCTATATACTATAGTGTACCCTATTCCCTATATACTGTAGTGTACCCCATTCCCTATATACTGTAGTGTACCCTATTCCCTATATACTGTCCTATATACTATAGTGCACCCTATTCCCTATATACTGTAGTGTACCCTATTCCCTATATACTGTAGTGTACCCTATTCCCTATATACTGTAGTGTACCCTAGTCCCTATATACTGTAGTGTACCCTATTCCCTATATTCTGTTGTGTACCCCATTCCCTATATACTGTAGTGTACCCTATTCCCTATCTACTATAGTGTACCCTATTCCCTATATACTGTAGTGTACCCTAGTCCCTATATACTGTAGTGTACCCTATTCCCTATATACTGTCCTATATACTATAGTGTACCCTATACCCTATATACTGTTGTGCACCCCATTCCCTATATAATGTAGTGTACCCTATTGCCTATATACTGTCCTATATACTGTAGTGTTCCCTATTCCCTATATACTGTAGTGTACCCTATTCCCTATATACTGTAGTGTACCCTATTCCCTATATACTGTAGTGTACCCTATTCCCTATATACTGTCCTATATACTGTAGTGTACCCTATTCCCTATATACTGTCCTATATACTGTAGTGTACCCTATTCCCTATATACTGTAGTGTACCCTATTCCCTATATACTGTAGTGTACCCTATTCCCTATATACTGTAGTGTACCCTATTCCCTATATACTGTAGTGTACCCTATTCCCTATATACTGTCCTATATACTGTAGTGTACCCTATTCCCTATATACTGTCCTATATACTGTAGTGTACCCTATTCCCTATATACTGTAGTATTGTACCCTATACCCTATATACTGTTGTGCACCCCATTCCCTATATACTGTAGTGTACCCTATTCCCTATATACTGTCCTATATACTATAGTGCACCCCATTCCCTATATACTGTAGTGTACCCTATTCCCTATATACTGTAGTGTACCCTATTCCATATATACTGTAGTGTACCCTAGTCCCTATATACTGTAGTGTACCCTATTCCCTATATTCTGTTGTGTACCCCATTCCCTATATACTGTAGTGTACCCTATTCCCTATCTACTATAGTGTACCCTATTCCCTATATACTGTAGTGTACCCTAGTCCCTATATACTGTAGTGTACCCTATTCCCTACATACTGTCCTATATACTATAGTGTACCCTATACCCTATATACTGTTGTGCACCCCATTCCCTATATAATGTAGTGTACCCTATTCCCTATATACTGTCCTATATACTGTAGTGTTCCCTATTCCCTATATACTGTAGTGTACCCTATTCCCTATATACTGTAGTGTACCCTATTCCCTATATACTGTAGTGTACCCTATTCCCTATATACTGTCCTATATACTGTAGTGTACCCTATTCCCTATATACTGTCCTATATACTGTAGTGTACCCTATTCCCTATATACTGTAGTGTACCCTATTCCCTATATACTGTAGTGTACCCTATTCCCTATATACTGTAGTGTACCCTATTCCGTATATACTGTAGTGTACCCTATTCCCTATATACTGTCCTATATACTGTAGTGTACCCTATTCCCTATATACTGTCCTATATACTGTAGTGTACCCTATTCCCTATATACGGTATTGTACCCTATACCCTATATACTGTTGTGCACCCCATTCCCTATATACTGTAGTGTACCCTATTCCCTATATACTGTCCTATATACTATAGTGCACCCCATTCCCTATATACTGTAGTGTACCCTATTCCCTATATAGTGTAGTATACCATATACCCTATATACTGTAGTGTACCCTATTCCCTATATACTGTCCTATATACTGTAGTGTACCCTATTCCCTATATACTGTCCTATATACTGTAGTGTGCCCTATACCCTATATACTGTTGTGCACCCCATTCCCTATATACTGTAGTGTACCCTATTCCCTATATACTGTCCTATATACTATAGTGCACCCCATTCCCTATATACTGTAGTGTAGCCTATTCCCTATATACTGTAGTGTACCCTATTCCCTATATTCTGTAGTGTACCCTATTCCCTATATACTGTCCTATATACTATAGTGCACCCCATTCCCTATATACTATAGTGTACCCTGTTCCCTATATACTGTAGTGTACCCCATTCCCTATATACTGTAGTGTACCCTATTCCCTATATACTGTCCTATATACTATAGTGCACCCTATTCCCTATATACTCTAGTGTACCCTATTCCCTATATACTGTAGTGTACCCTAGTCCCTATATACTGTAGTGTACCCTATTCCCTATATTCTGTTGTGTACCCCATTCCCTATATACTGTAGTGTACCCTATTCCCTATCTACTATAGTGTACCCTATTCCCTATATACTGTAGTGTACCCTATTCCCTATATACTGTAGTGTACCCTATTCCCTATATACTGTCCTATATACTGTAGTGTACCATATTCCCTATATACTGTAGTGTACCATATTCCCTATATACTGTCCTATATACTATAGTGCACCCCATTCCCTATGTACTATAGTGTACCCTATTCCCTTTTTACTGTAGTGTACCCTATTCCCTATATACTGTCCTATATACTATAGTGCACCCCATTCCCTATATACTGTAGTGTACCCTATTCCCTATTTAGTGTAGTGTACCCTATACCCTATATACTGTAGTGTACCCTATTCCCTATATACTGTCCTATATACTGTAGTGTACCCTATTCCCTATATACTGTCCTATATACTGTAGTGTACCCTATACCCTATATACTGTTGTGCACCCCATTCCCTATATACTGTAGTGTACCCTATTCCCTATATACTGTCCTATATACTATAGTGCACCCCATTCCCTATATACTGTAGTGTAGCCTATTCCCTATATACTGTAGTGTACCCTATTCCCTATATTCTGTAGTGTACCCTATTCCCTATATACTGTCCTATATACTATAGTGCACCCCATTCCCTATATACTATAGTGTACCCTATTCCCTATATACTGTAGTGTACCCCATTCCCTATATACTGTAGTGTACCCTATTCCCTATATACTGTCCCTATAGTGCACCCTATTCCCTATATACTGTAGTGTACCCTATTCCCTATATACTGTAGTGTACCCTATTCCCTATATACTGTAGTGTACCCTAGTCCCTATATACTGTAGTGTACCCTATTCCCTATATTCTGTTGTGTACCCCATTCCCTATATACTGTAGTGTACCCTATTCCCTATCTACTATAGTGTACCCTATTCCCTATATACTGTAGTGTACCCTAGTCCCTATATACTGTAGTGTACCCTATTCCCTATATACTGTAGTGTACCCTATTCCCTATATACTGTCCTATATACTATAGTGTACCCTATACCCTATATACTGTTGTGCACCCCATTCCCTATATAATGTAGTGTACCCTATTCCCTATATACTGTCCTATATACTGTAGTGTTCCCTATTCCCTATATACTGTAGTGTACCCTATTCCCTATATACTGTAGTGTACCCTATTCCTATATACTGTAGTGTACCCTATTCCCTATATACTGTCCTATATACTGTAGTGTACCCTATTCCCTATATACTGTCCTATATACTGTAGTGTACCCTATTCCCTATATACTGTAGTGTACCCTATTCCCTATATACTGTAGTGTACCCTATTCCCTATATACTGTAGTGTACCCTATTCCCTATATACTGTAGTGTACCCTATTCCCTATATACTGTCCTATATACTGTAGTGTACCCTATTCCCTATATACTGTCCTATATACTGTAGTGTACCCTATTCCCTATATACTGTATTGTACCCTATACCCTATATACTGTTGTGCACCCCATTCCCTATATACTGTAGTGTACCCTATTCCCTATATACTGTCCTATATACTATAGTGCACCCCATTCCCTATATACTGTAGTGTACCCTATTCCCTATATAGTGTAGTGTACCCTATACCCTATATACTGTAGTGTACCCTATTCCCTATATACTGTCCTATATACTGTAGTGTACCCTATTCCCTATATACTGTCCTATATACTGTAGTGTGCCCTATACCCTATATACTGTTGTGCACCCCATTCCCTATATACTGTAGTGTACCCTATTCCCTATATACTGTCCTATATACTATAGTGCACCCCATTCCCTATATACTGTAGTGTAGCCTATTCCCTATATACTGTAGTGTACCCTATTCCCTATATTCTGTAGTGTACCCTATTCCCTATATACTCGCCTATATACTATAGTGCACCCCATTCCCTATATACTATAGTGTACCCTGTTCCCTATATACTGTAGTGTACCCCATTCCCTATATACTGTAGTGTACCCTATTCCCTATATACTGTCCTATATACTATAGTGCACCCTATTCCCTATATACTGTAGTGTACCCTATTCCCTATATACTGTAGTGTACCCTATTCCCTATATACTGTAGTGTACCCTAGTCCCTATATACTGTAGTGTACCCTATTCCCTATATTCTGTTGTGTACCCCATTCCCTATATACTGTAGTGTACCCTATTCCCTATCTACTATAGTGTACCCTATTCCCTATATACTGTAGTGTACCATATTCCCTATATACTGTAGTGTACCCTATTCCCTATATATACATTCCCCATATAGTGTACCCTATTCCCTATATACTGTAGTGTTACCCTATTCCCTATATACTGTAGTGTACCCTATTCCCTATATACTGTAGTGTACCCTATTCCCTATATACTGTCCTATATACTGTAGTGTACCCTATTCCCTATATACTGTAGTGTACCCTATTCCCTATAACTGTCCTATATACTGTAGTGCACCCTATTCCCTATATGCTGTAGTGTACCCTGTTCCCTATATACTGTAGTGTACCCTATTCCCTATAACTGTCCTATATACTGTAGTGTACCCTATTCCCTATATACTGTCCTATATACTGTAGTGTACCCTATACCCTATATACTGTTGTGCACCCCAATCCCTATATACTGTAGTGTACCCTATTCCCTATATACTGTCCTATATACTATAGTGCACCCCATTCCCTATATACTGTAGTGTAGCCTATTCCCTATATACTGTAGTGTACCCTATTCCCTATATACTGTAGTGTACCCTATTCCCTATATACTGTAGTGTACCCTATTCCCTATATACTGTCCTATATACTGTAGTGTACCGTATTCCCTATATCCTGTAGTGTACCCTATTCCCTATATACTGTAGTGTACCCTATTCCCTATATACTGTCCTATATACTGTAGTGTACCCTATTCCCTATATACTGTAGTGTACCCTATTCCCTATATACTGTAGTGTACCCCATTCCCTATATACTGTAGTGTACCCTATTCCCTATATACTGTTGTGTACCCTATTCCCTATATACTGTCCTATATACTGTAGTGTACCCTATTCCCTATATACTGTAGTGTACCCTATTCCCTATATACTGTAGTGTACCCCATTCCCTATATACTGTAGTGTACCCTATTCCCTATATACTGTAGTGTACCCTATTCCCTATATACTGTAGTGTACCCTATTCCCTATATACTGTAGTATACCCTATTCCCTATATACTGTAGTGTACCCTATCCCCTATATACTGTCCTATATACTGTAGTGTACCGTATTCCCTATATCCTGTAGTGTACCCTATTCCCTATATACTGTAGTGTACCCTATTCCCTATATACTGTCCTATATACTGTAGTGTACCCTATTCCCTATATACTGTAGTGTACCCTATTCCCTATATACTGTAGTGTACCCCATTCCCTATATACTGTAGTGTGCCCTATTCCATATATACTGTAGTGTACCCTATTCCCTATATACTGTAGTGAACCCTATTCCCTATATACTGTAGTGTACCCTATTCCCTATATACTGTAGTGTACCCTATTCCCTATATACTGTAGTGTACCCCATTCCCTATATACTGTAGTGTACCCTATTCCCTATATACTGTAGTGTACCCTATTCCCTATATACTGTAGTGTACCCTATTCCCTATATACTGTAGTATACCCTATTCCCTATATACTGTAGTGTACCCTATCCCCTATATACTGTCCTATATACTGTAGTGTACCCTATTCCCTATATACTGTCCTATATACTGTAGTGTAACCTATTCCCTATATACTGTAGTGTACCCTATTCCCTATATACTGTAGTGTACCCTATTCCCTATATACTGTAGTGTACCCTATTCCCTATATACTGTCCTATATACTGTAGTGTACCCTATTCCCTATATACTGTAGTGTACCCTATTCTCTATATACTGTAGTGTACCCTATTCCCTATATACTGTAGTGTACCCCATTCCCTATATACTGTAGTGCACCCTATTCCCTATATACTGTAGTGCACCCTATTCCCTATATACTGTAGTGTACCCCATTCCCTATATACTGTAGTGTACCCTATTCCCTATATACTGTAGTGCACCCTATTCCCTATATACTGTAGTGTACCCTATTCCCTATATACTGTAGTGCACCCTATTCCCTATATACTGTAGTGTACCCTATTCCCTATATACTGTCCTATATACTGTAGTGTACCCTATTCCCTATATACTGTAGTGTACCCCATTCCCTATATACTGTAGTGCACCCTATTCCCTATATACTGTAGTGCACCCTATTCCCTATATACTGTAGTGTACCCTATACCCTATATACTGTAGTGTACCCTATTCCCTATATACTGTCCTATATACTGTAGTGTACCCTATTCCCTATATACTGTATTGTACCCTGTTCCCTATATACTGTCCTATATACTGTAGTGTACCCTATTCCCTATATAATGTAGTGTACCCTATTCCCTATATACTGTAGTGTACCCCATTCCCTATATACTGTAGTGTACCCTATTCCCTATATACTGTTGTGTACCCTATTCCCTATATACTGTCCTATATACTGTAGTGTACCCTATTCCCTATATACTGTAGTGTACCCTATTCCCTATATACTGTAGTGTACCCCATTCCCTATATACTGTAGTGTACCCTATTCCCTATATACTGTCCTATATACTGTAGTGTACCCTATTCCCTATATACTGTAGTGTACCCTATTCCCTATATACTGTAGTGTACCCCATTCCCTATATACTGTAGTGTACCCTATTCCCTATATACTGTTGTGTACCCTATTCCCTATATACTGTCCTATATACTGTAGTGTACCCTATTCCCTATATACTGTAGTGTACCCTATTCCCTATATACTGTAGTGTACCCCATTCCCTATATACTGTAGTGTACCCTATTCCCTATATACCCTATATACTGTAGTGTACCCTATTCCCTATATACTGTAGTGTACCCTATTCCCTATATACTGTAGTATACCCTATTCCCTATATACTGTAGTGTACCCTATCCCCTATATACTGTCCTATATACTGTAGTGTACCCTATTCCCTATATACTGTCCTATATACTGTAGTGTAACCTATTCCCTATATACTGTAGTGTACCCTATTCCCTATATACTGTAGTGTACCCTATTACCCCCTATATACTGTAGTGTACCCTATTCCCTATATACTGTCCTATATACTGTAGTGT
>NW_027011592.1:0-23286 GCF_036934945.1 Oncorhynchus masou masou | reverse complement strand
TAATGAGACTATATACAGGGGGTACAGGTTAGTAATGAGACTATATACAGGGGGTACAGGTTAGTAATGAGACTATATACAGGGGGTACAGGTTAGTAATGAGACTATATACAGGGGGTACAGGTTAGTAATGAGACTATATACAGGGGTACAGGTTAGTAATGAGACTATATACAGGGGGTACTGGTACAGGGTCAATGTGCAGGGGTACAGGTTAGTCGAGGTAATTGAGGTAGTATATACACTACCGGTCAAAAGTTTTAGAACACCTACTCATTAAAGGGTTTTTCTTTGTTTTTACTATTTTCTACGTTGTAGAAGATGTTAAAACTATGAAATAACACATATGGGATCATGTTGTAACCAAAAAGAAAAGTGTTACATAAATCTAAATATGTTTTTATAGTTGATATTCTTCAAATAGCCACCCTTTGCCTTGATGCCAGCTTTGTGTATGTTTTCCTGTGTGTATGTTATCGTGTGTCTGTGTGTCTTCACCCCGCTGTTCCATAAGGTGTATTTTTCTACCTATTTTAAATCTAATTTTACTTGATGTGGAACATCATGTTGTCACGGCTCTATGTAGTACTGTGCACCTCCCATTGTCTGTTCTGGACTTGGGGACTGTGAAGAGACCTCTGGTGGCATGTCTTGTGGGGTACGCATGGGTGTCAGAGTTATGGGCTTGTAGTTTAAACTGACAGCTCGGTGCATTCAACATGTCAATACCGCTCATAAAAACAAGTAGTGATGAAGTCAATCTCTCCTCCACTTTGAGTCAGGAGAGATTGACATGCATATTATTAATATTAGCTCTCTGTGTACATCCGAGGGCCAGCCGTGCTGCCCTGTTCTGAGACAATTGCACGTTTCCTAAGTCCCTCTTTGTGGCACCTGACCACACGACTGAACAGTAGTCCAGGTGCGACAAAACTAAGGGCCTGTAGGACCTGCCTTGTTGATAGTGTTGTTAAGAAGTTAGAAACTAGGGCCTGTAGGACGTGCCTTGTTGATAGTGTTGTTAAGAAGGTAAAAACGAGGGCCTGTAGGACCTGCCTTGTTGATAGTGTTGTTAAGAAGGTAGAAACTAGGGCCTGTAGGACCTGCCTTGTTGATAGTGCTGTTAAGAAGGTAGAAACTAGGGCCTGTAGGACGTGCCTTGTTGATAGTGTTGTTAAGAAGTTAGAAACTAGGGCCTGTAGGACCAGCCTTGTTGATAGTGTTGTTAAGGTAGAATCTAGGGCCTGTAGGACCTGCCTTGTTGATAGTGCTGTTAAGGTAGAATCTAGGGCCTGTAGGACCTGCCCTGTTGATAGTGTTGTTAAGGTAGAATCTAGGGCCTGTAGGACCTGCCTTGTTGATAGTGCTGTTAAGGTAGAATCTAGGGCCTGTAGGACCTGCCCTGTTGATAGTGTTGTTAAGGTAGAAAATAGGGCCTGTAGGACCTGCCTTGTTGATAGTGTTGTTAAGGTAGAAACTAGGGCCTGTAGGACCTGCCTTGTTGATAGTGTTGTTAAGGTAGAAACTAGGGCCTGTAGGACCTGCCTTGTTGATAGTGTTGTTATGAAGGTAGAAACTAGGGCCTGTAGGACCTGCCTTGTTGATAGTGTTGTTAAGGTAGAAACTAGGGCCTGTAGGACCTGCCTTGTTGATAGTGTTGTTATGAAGGTAGAAACTAGGGCCTGTAGGACCTGCCCTGAAGCCTGAAAACCTTTCCCTTCACGGTGTACCCTGCCCTTCTTATGGTTTCCTCTGTGGTGTCCGTCTTCCAGTCGGGCGGTTGTTCTTATCAGGGATGCATCTGTGTTTACATGTTCCAGCTGGAAGACTCAACCACGAAGATATTTACACGTACCTGTGTTCAGTTGGACAGGATGGAATAAGATTTACCTGGGTTTATGTTTGGTGGACAATGTGTTTAGTGGAACACCGCTGCCTGGCTACGTTGCAGAAGATTAAATCTGTGGACTTAATGAGATCCAGTCCATACGTACTTCAAGCCCCATGTACAAGGCCGAATCACAAGTCCCCAGTTTTGGTGTGTGCCCAATTCAATCAAGCTAATGCTTTAAAGTGTTCTGACGCGTTGGTTTTTAATTTTTATTCGTTCCTACAGGTAATGGTAAATTGGTTCGATGTGCTTAATGTGTTTTCGGGAAGTGGACTGCATGTTTTTTTTTTCATCTTATACAGAGTGACTGACCAGAACAATTAGGGTTTATTGCCTTGCTCAAGGACATATCGACAGATTTTTCACGTAATCTGCTCGGGATTGGAACCAGCAACCTTTCAGTTACTGGCCCAACTCTCTTAAACGCTAGGCTACCCGTCTCTGTCTACCCAGGGTCCAGAACAGGGGTGCAGATATTTAGGCAGCTATGTTTACACAGGGGCCCCATCATGCCACAGAGGGTTTCAAGAGATGCTTTTTTTAACAACATTATAATCATCAATATCCACACATGCTCTCATGGATTAGTAAAAACTATCCTTACGATTCTACAAGTGTATTCAATTCTCTCGCTCGCTCTCTCACACTCTCCTATACTGTGTCTTGTTCTCTATCACACACACATACACACCAGCCTAAACAGGGTTCTGTGCATAGAGGGCTGCATTACCTCATGGAATTACAGGGTCTTGGTTTGGCTGCATGGGTTAGTTAAGGGGAGATGGGGTTAGTTAAGGGGAGTTGGGTTAGTTAAGGGGAGTTGGGTTAGTTAAGGGGAGTTGGGTTAGTTAAGGGGAGATGGGGTTAGTTATGGGGAGATGGGTTAGTTAAGGGGAGATGGGGTTAGTTAAGGGGAGATGGGGTTAGTTAAGGGGAGATGGGGTTAGTTAAGGGGAGATGGGGTTAGTTTTGATCCACACATAATATATTGGTAACATATTGTTTTTAGATGGCCATATATGATTTACAGCCATACCGACTTCCAAAACCGTAGTTGTAGATAAATATACCGTCCCCAAACGTGTGTGTGGACCACCTAATGATGCCAAAGTCCCCTTTAAAAGAGGACAATTTTCACCTCATCCACGAAGAAGCCCCAACGATCCAGAAATAAGATTCCATCAATTCTGGGACCTTTCTTCCAAAGGAACAATTGAAAGGTAAGATGCATATTGATAATGTTTATATGCTATATTCCTTTAGAAACTAGTGCTATATAGCAGGGCTAAACTGTCGTACAGTTGTATGAGATCAATCTTAACATATCTGCTGCTAATTTTTTTATTTATTTAACTAGGCAAGTCAGTTAAGAACAAATTCTTATTTTCAAAGACGGTCTTGGAACAGTGGGTTAACTGCCTTGTTCAGGGGGCAGAACAAGTTCTCCACAAAATCTATCAACGTACAGGTTACTCCTAATGCAAAATGCATCGTACCTGCTGTATTGATTTTGGGACTATGACGACGATTGGACTAATGAAACAAATAACAAAATATTGTTTTTGGGGTGGAATTTTCCATAAAACAATTAACTATGCAAATAAGCGACGGCTGTGTACATTATGAACATGGATGAAAATAAGAGGCGGCACGGTAGCCTAGTGGTTAGAGGCAGGTAGCCTAGTGGTTAGAGAGGCAGGTAGCCTAGTGGTTAGAGAGGCAGGTAGCCTAGTGGTTAGAGAGGCAGGTAGCCTAGTGGTTAGAGAGGCAGGTAGCCTAGTGGTTAGAGAGGCAGGTAGCCTAGTGGTTAGAGAGGCAGGTAGCCTAGTGGTTAGAGAGGCAGGTAGCCTAGTGGTTAGAGGAGGCAGGTAGCCTGGTGGTTAGAGAGGCAGGTAGCCTAGTGGTTAGAGAGGCAGGTAGCCTAGTGGTTAGAGAGGCAGGTAGCCTAGTGGTTAGAGAGGCAGGTAGCCTAGTGGTTAGAGAGGCAGGTAGCCTAGTGGTTAGAGAGGCAGGTAGCCTAGTGGTTAGAGAGGCAGGTAGCCTAGTGGTTAGAGAGGCAGGTAGCCTAGTGGTTAGAGAGGCAGGTAGCCTAGTGGTTAGAGAGGCAGGTAGCCTAGTGGTTAGAGAGGCAGGTAGCCTAGTGGTTAGAGAGGCAGGTTGCCTAGTGGTTAGAGAGGCAGGTTGCCTAGTGGTTAGAGAGGCAGGTAGCCTAGTGGTTAGAGAGGCAGGTAGCCTAGTGGTTAGAGAGGCAGGTAGCCTAGTGGTTAGAGAGGCAGGTAGCCTAGTGGTTAGAGAGGCAGGTAGCCTAGTGGTTAGAGCATTGGACTAGTAACAGAAAGGTTGCTAGATCGAATCCTCCGAGCTGACAAGGTACAAATCTGTCATTCTTCCCCTGAACAAGGCAGTTAACCCACTGTTCCTAGACCAGTTAACCCACTGTTCCTAGACCAGTTAATCCACTGTTCCTAAACCAGTTAACCCACTGTTCCTAAACCAGTTAACCCACTGTTCCTAGACCGTCGTTGTAAAATAAGAATTTGTTCTTAACTGACTTGCCTAATACAATAAAGAAATAACCTGTTGTCTTCAGTGATTTAAGCAAATCAACACTCTGGCTATTAATTTAAGTTTTACAGTACTTATTTTCAGCAATTTGAGTTTTGCTTTTCAGTATGGTTGTCTAATGTTGGTGGGGTTATTCTATTTTTAATGTTACTCCTGAGTCACTATACATATAATCCTTTTTCTTCAGTGTTATTTCAACCGACCTGAGGTTTAAAGGCAGGAAGTTCAATAGGCTGGTGAAGGCAGTCATTAATAAGAATAACCCTAACATGATATTAATGACATGGCATGGAAGATCAGAATGAACCAAGAGGTTGTGAGTTCAAATCCCAAGCAGGAATATCAGAATGACATTAACCAACAGGTTAGAGGTCAGAGACCCGGCAGTGTGGTGCCAGGACAACAACCCCGCCCTCAATGTGAGCAAGACAACGGAGATGATCGTGGACTATAGGAAAAAGAGGGTCGAACAGGCCCCCATTCACATCAACAGGGATGAAGTGGAGCAGGTTGAGAGTTTCAAGTTCCTTGACGTCCACAGCAACAGAAACTAATGTAGCCGATGTGAAACGGCTAGCTAGTTAGCGGTGGTGCGCGCCAGTGGCGTTTCAGTCGGTGACGTCACTTCCTCTGAGACCTTGGAGTAGTGGTTCCCCTTGTTCTGCGAGGGCCGCGGCTTTTGTGGAGCGATGGGTAACGATGCTTCGAGGGGTGACTGTTGACGTGTGCGAGGGGACGGACGTAAAGTCTATACCGTTACACTAACATGGTCCAAACACACCAAAACAGTCGAAGAGGACGAAGCCTTTCCCCGCAGGAGACTGATAAGATTTGGCATGGATCCCCAGAGCCTCAACAGGATATTATACAGCTGCACCATCGAGAGCATCCTGACCGGTTGCATCACCGCCTGGTCTGGCAATATCACAACCTCCGCAGAAGTTGGTCCCTCTCCTTGTTCGGGCGCGTTCGGCGGTCGAAGTCACCGACCTTCTAGCCATCGTCGATCCATTTTCCATTGGTTTTGTCTTGTCTTCCATCACACCTGGTTCCAATCTCATCAACTACAACTACATGTTGTGTATTTAACCCTCTGTTCCCCCTCATGTCCTTGTTTATTTGTAAGTGCTTGTTCATGTCTGTCCTGGTGTGCGTCGGGTTTTGTACCCATTTTTTTGATTGTTTTGTTTTCCGGTGGGTTTTTAGTTATTAAGCTGCGCCATTGGAAACACAGTTTTTCCCGCGTCTGAATTCTCTGCTGCCAGTCCGCACCCCTCTCAGGCAACTGCTCGGCATCTGACCGTGAGGCGCGGTGGAAACACATTGAACTTTTAGATTTTTATTCAGTACATTGAAAACTTAACCGAAATATGTTTTTTTTTGTGTGCACTACGTCATCACGCACTGATTTATGTTCACACCAAGTCCATTTGCTCTAACCACACCACTGATTTATGTTCACACCAAGTCCATTTGCTCTAACCACACCACTGATGGGAAAAGTAGCATGTTTTCTTCATGCAGATTTTAGAACATTTGCATGAAAATAATGTTGGCCAATTAGAACCCGAGCTAGAGAGATGGAAGATTCCAGAATATCAAGTCACACTTCTGTGAAATACTGAATAAACAACAACACAAAGAGTGATCTATCACAAAATGGAGATGTATGGATAAACCCCTTCTCAGACGTTTACGACACCTATAACAAAGAACCAAGCTATTGGTATGTCAATTCTAATCATGTATGTCAAAGTGTGTCAAATATTGAAGTTGAAACACTATGTTAAAAGCAATGTGTGAGGTGTGTCCCTTGCATTTGCAAAAGCTCAGCAACTGCGACTGAATCATTGTTCACAATCAGGACAACCAGTGGGCATGGTAACAGAACAAGAGGTGATGTGGAATGAAACTAGGGTACCCTGGGTGCAAAAATGTTTTAGGGAGGGGGGACATTTCTTTACGACCATCAGGTGACGTCCCGGGACAAACCGGGAACGAGACGACAAACCGGGAACGAGACGACAACCTCCAAGAGACCATGATACAACCTCTGAAGAGCGTTGTAATATATATATATTTTTAAAGCGTACTCAGGGACCAACCGGGAATTAAACAGAACTAGACAAAAATGTTTCAGACAGCGACAGAGAAAGAGCCGTAGGAGCACAAGCTCATTGGGAAACACATTGACTGAGGGATAAATCCTTGATGTGCTGTGGTAATGGAAGCCAGGGTGTATTGCTGCTGCTTGGGTTTGATTGAACTGTCAGTAGAGGAAGAAGTGTCTGTCAGGCCCAATCTCAAATGGACCTCTGAACCCTACGCTCTAATCACTTGTGAAGATCTGAGAGGATATGATTGGTGTAAGTAAAACGGTGAAACGTCCATGTAGCCTATCACAGGGCAAGGTAGAGCTATTACCACATTGCTTACAACAAGTGCATATGGTTTAAGGCTTAGGGGTTGACTTGGGATTGGGCTGATGTGTTAGGGCTGAGTCAGAGAAGGATTAGGCTATAAACTCATCTCGTTGGTGGTTTGTGAAAGTTATACACTAAAATTATTTCTCTCTGGCCTGTGTATGTATTTGAGCGTGTGTGTTGTGATACACCTCCTTGTGAGGGCTGAGGGGTGTTCTGTCTATATAACAACAGGCTGAGGGGGTGTTCTGTCTATATAACAACAGGCTGAGGGGTGTTCTGTCTATATAACAACAGGCTGAGGGCTGTTCTGTCTATATAACAACAGGCTGAGGGTGTTCTGTCTATATAACAACAGGCTGAGGGGTGTTCTGTCTGTCTAACAACAGGCTGAGGGGTGTTCTGTCTGTCTAACAACAGGCTGAGGGGTGTTCTGTCTATATAACAACAGGCTGAGGGGTGTTCTGTCTATATAACAACAGGCTGAGGGGTGTTCTGTCTGTCTAACAACAGGCTGAGGGTGTTCTGTCTATATAACAACAGGCTGAGGGGTGCTCTGTCCTAACAACAGGCTGAAGGGTGTTCTGTCTGTCTAACAACAGGCTGAGGGGTGTTCTGTCTGTCTAACAACAGGCTGAGGGTGTTCTGTCTATATAACAACAGGCTGAGGGGTGTTCTGTCTATATAACAACAGGCTGAGGGGTGTTCTGTCTATATAACAACAGGCTGAGGGGTGTTCTGTCTAACAACAGGCTGAGGGGTGTTCTGTCTAACAACAGGCTGAGGGTGTTCTGTCTGTCTAACAACAGGCTGGGTGTTCTGTCTGTCTAACAACAGGCTGAGGGTGTTCTGTCTATATAACAACAGGCTGAGGTGTTCTGTCTATATTAGAACAGGCTGAGGGTGTTCTGTCTGTCTAACAACAGGCTGAGGGTGTTCTGTCTGTCTAACAACAGGCTGAGGCTGTTCTGTCTAACAACAGGATGAGGGTTGTTCTGTCTGTCTAACAGGCTGAGGGTGTTCTGTCTGTCTAACAACAGGCTGAGGGGTGTTCTGTCTAACAGGCTGAGGGGTGTTCTGTCTGTCTAACAACAGGCTGAGGGTGTTCTGTCTGTCTAACAACAGGCTGAGGGTGTTCTGTCTATATAACAACAGGCTGAGGGGTGTTCTGTCTGTCTAACAACAGGCTGAGGGTGTTCTGTCTATATAACAACAGGCTGAGGGTGTTCTGTCTGTCTAACAGGCTGAGGGGTGATCTGTCTATATAACAACAGGCTGAGGGGTGTTCTGTCTATATAACAACAGGCTGAGGGGTGTTCTGTCTATCTAACAACAGGCTGAGGGTGTTCTGTCTATATAACAACAGGCTGAGGGTGTTCTGTCTATATAACAACAGGCTGAGGGGTGTTCTGTCTGTCTAACAACAGGCTGAGGGTGTTCTGTCTATATAACAGGCTGAGGGGTGTTCTGTCTATATAACAACAGGCTGAGGGTGTTCTGTCTGTCTAACAACAGGCTGAGGTGTTCTGTCTGTCTAACAGCAGGCTGAGGGTGTTCTGTCTAATAACAACAGGCTGAGGGTGTTCTGTCTGTCTAACAGGCTGAGGGTGTTCTGTCTAACAACAGGCTGAGGGTGTTCACCAGGCTGAGGGGTGTCTGTCTAACAGAACAGGCTGAGGGTGTTCTGTCTGTCTAACAGGCTGAGGGTGTTCTGTCTGTCTAACAACAGGCTGAGGGTGTTCTGTCTGTCTAACAACAGGCTGAGGGTGTTCTGTCTATATTAGAACAGGCTGAGGTGTTCTGTCTGTCTAACAACAGGCTGAGGGTGTTCTGTCTGTCTAACAACAGGCTGAGGGTGTTCTGTCTGTCTAACAACAGGCTGAGGGTGTTCTGTCTGTCTAACAACAGGCTGAGGGGTGTTCTGTCTATATAACAACAGGCTGAGGGGTGTTCTGTCTATATAACAACAGGCTGAGGGTGTTCTGTCTATATAACAACAGGCTGAGGGTGTTCTGTCTATCTAATAACAACAGGCTGAGGGGTGTTCTGTCTATATAACAACAGGCTGAGGGGTGTTCTGTCTATATAACAACAGGCTGAGGGTGTTCTGTCTGTCTAACAACAGGCTGAGGGGTGTTCTGTCTGTCTAACAGGCTGATAACAACAGGCTGAGGGGTGTTCTGTCTGTCTAACAACAGGCTGAGGGGTGTTCTGTCTATATAACAACAGGCTGAGGGGTCTGTCTAACAACAGGCTGAGGGCTGTTCTGTCTATATAACAACAGGCTGAGGGGGTGTTCTGTCTGTCTAACAACAACAGGCTGAGGGGTGTTCTGTCTGTCTAACAACAGGCTGAGGGTGTTCTGTCTGTCTAACAACAGGCTGAGGGGTGTTCTGTCTGTCTAACAACAGGCTGAGGTTGAGGGGTTCTGTCTGTCTAACAACAGGCTGAGGGGTGTTCTGTCTGTCTAACAACAGGCTGAGGGTGTTCTGTCTATATAACAACAGGCTGAGGGGTGTTCTGTCTGTCTAACAGGCTGAGGGGTGTTCTGTCTGTCTAACAACAGGCTGAGGGGTGTTCTGTCTGTCTAACAGGCTGAGGGGTGTTCTGTCTGTCTAACAACAGGCTGAGGGTGTTCTGTCTATATAACAACAGGCTGAGGGGTGTTCTGTCTATATAACAACAGGCTGAGGGTGTTCTGTCTATATAACAACAGGCTGAGGGGTGTTCTGTCTATATAACAACAGGCTGAGGGTGTTCTGTCTGTCTAACAACAGGCTGAGGGTGTTCTGTCTGAGGGTGTTCTAACAACAGGCTGAGGGGTGTTCTGTCTGTCTAACAACAGGCTGAGGGTGTTCTGTCTATATAACAACAGGCTGAGGGGTGTTCTGTCTGTCTAACAACAGGCTGAGGGTGTTCTGTCTGTCTAACAACAGGCTGAGGGGTGTTCTGTCTATATAACAACAGGCTGAGGGGTGTTCTGTCTGTCTAACAACAGGCTGAGGGGTGTTCTGTCTGTCCAACAGGCTGAGGGCTGTTCTGTCTATATAACAACAGGCTGAGGGTGTTCTGTCTGTCTAACAGGCTGAGGGTGTTCTGTCTATCTAACAACAGGCTGAGGGGTGTTCTGTCTGTCTAACAACAGGCTGAGGGGTGTTCTGTCTAACAACAGGCTGAGGGGTGTTCTGTCTATATAACAACAGGCTGAGGGGTGTTCTGTGGTCTGGTTCAACAACAGGCTGAGGGGTGTTCTGTCTATATAACAACAGGCTGAGGGGTGTTCTGTCTAACAACAGGCTGAGGGGTGTTCTGTCTATATAACAACAGGCTGAGGGGTGTTCTGTCTGTCTAACAACAGGCTGAGGGGTGTTCTGTCTGTCTAACAACAGGCTGAGGGGTGTTCTGTCTATATAACAACAGGCTGAGGGGTGTTCTGTCTGTCTAACAACAGGCTGAGGGGTGTTCTGTCTGTCTAACAACAGGCTGAGGGGTGTTCTGTCTGTCTAACAACAGGCTGAGGGGTGTTCTGTCTATATAACAACAGGCTGAGGGGTGTTCTGTCTATATAACAACAGGCTGAGGGGTGTTCTGTCTGTCTAACAACAGGCTGAGGGGTGTTCTGTCTGTCTAACAACAGGCTGAGGGGTGTTCTGTCTATATAACAACAGGCTGAGGGGTGTTCTGTCTGTCTAACAACAGGCTGAGGGGTGTTCTGTCTGTCTAACAACAGGCTGAGGGGTGTTCTGTCTGTCTAACAACAGGCTGAGGGGTGTTCTGTCTGTCTAACAACAGGCTGAGGGGTGTTCTGTCTATATAACAACAGGCTGAGGGGTGTTCTGTCTGTCTAACAACAGGCTGAGGGGTGTTCTGTCTAACAACAGGCTGAGGGGTGTTCTGTCTGTCTAACAACAGGCTGAGGGGTGTTCTGTCTGTCTAACAACAGGCTGAGGGGTGTTCTGTCTGTCTAACAACAGGCTGAGTGGTGTTCTGTCTATATAACAACAGGCTGAGGGGTGTTCTGTCTAACAACAGGCTGAGGGGTGTTCTGTCTATATAACAACAGGCTGAGGGGTGTTCTGTCTGTCTAACAACAGGCTGAGGGGTGTTCTGTCTGTCTAACAACAGGCTGAGGGGTGTTCTGTCTATATAACAACAGGCTGAGGGGTGTTCTGTCTATATAACAACAGGCTGAGGGGTGTTCTGTCTGTCTAACAACAGGCTGAGGGGTGTTCTGTCTATATAACAACAGGCTGAGGGCTGTTCTGTCTATATAACAACAGGATGAGGGGTGTTCTGTCTGTCTAACAGGCTGAGGGTGTTCTGTCTGTCTAACAACAGGCTGAGGGGTGTTCTGTCTAACAACAGGCTGAGGGGTGTTCTGTCTGTCTAACAACAGGCTGAGGGGTGTTCTGTCTATATAACAACAGGCTGAGGGGTGTTCTGTCTATATAACAACAGGCTGAGGGGTGTTCTGTCTGTCTAACAACAGGCTGAGGGGTGTTCTGTCTGTCTAACAGGCTGAGGGGTGATCTGTCTATATAACAACAGGCTGAGGGTGTTCTGTCTATATAACAACAGGCTGAGGGGTGTTCTGTCTATATAACAACAGGCTGAGGGGTGTTCTGTCTGTCTAACAGGCTGAGGGGTGATCTGTCTATATAACAACAGGCTGAGGGGTGTTCTGTCTATATAACAACAGGCTGAGGGGTGTTCTGTCTGTCTAACAGGCTGAGGGGTGATCTGTCTGTATAACAACAGGCTGAGGGGTGTTCTGTCTATATAACAACAGGCTGAGGGGTGTTCTGTCTAACAACAGGCTGAGGGGTGTTCTGTCTATATAACAACAGGCTGAGGGGTGTTCTGTCTGTCTAACAACAGGCTGAGGGGTGTTCTGTCTAACAACAGGCTGAGGGGTGTTCTGTCTATATAACAACAGGCTGAGGGTGTTCTGTCTGTCTAACAACAGGCTGAGGGTGTTCTGTCTAACAACAGGCTGAGGGGTGTTCTGTCTATATTAGAACAGGCTGAGGGGTGTTCTGTCTGTCTAACAACAGGCTGAGGGTGTTCTGTCTGTCTAACAACAGGCTGAGGGGTGTTCTGTCTAACAACAGGCTGAGGGGTGTTCTGTCTATATTAGAACAGGCTGAGGGGTGTTCTGTCTGTCTAACAACAGGCTGAGGGGTGTTCTGTCTGTCTAACAACAGGCTGAGGGGTGTTCTGTCTGTCTAACAACAGGCTGAGGGGTGTTCTGTCTGTCTAACAACAGGCTGAGGGGTGTTCTGTCTATATAACAACAGGCTGAGGGGTGTTCTGTCTATATAACAACAGGCTGAGGGGTGTTCTGTCTATATAACAACAGGCTGAGGGGTGTTCTGTCTATATAACAACAGGCTGAGGGGTGTTCTGTCTATATAACAACAGGCTGAGGGGTGTTCTGTCTATATAACAACAGGCTGAGGGTGTTCTGTCTGTCTAACAACAGGCTGAGGGTGTTCTGTCTGTCTAACAGGCTGAGGGGTGTTCTGTCTGTCTAACAACAGGCTGAGGGTGTTCTGTCTGTCTAACAACAGGCTGAGGGGTGTTCTGTCTGTCTAACAACAGGCTGAGGGGTGTTCTGTCTATATAACAACAGGCTGAGGGGTGTTCTGTCTGTCTAACAACAGGCTGAGGGGTGTTCTGTCTGTCTAACAACAGGCTGAGGGGTGTTCTGTCTGTCTAACAACAGGCTGAGGGGTGTTCTGTCTGTCTAACAGGCTGAGGGGTGTTCTGTCTGTCTAACAACAGGCTGAGGGGTGTTCTGTCTGTCTAACAACAGGCTGAGGGTGTTCTGTCTATATAACAACAGGCTGAGGGGTGTTCTGTCTGTCTAACAACAGGCTGAGGGTGTTCTGTCTATATAACAACAGGTTGAGGGTGTTCTGTCTATATAACAACAGGCTGAGGGGTGTTCTGTCTGTCTAACAACAGGCTGAGGGGGTTCATTATATAACAACAGGCTGAGGGGTGTTCTGTCTATATAACAACAGGCTGAGGGTGTTCTGTCTGTATAACAACAGGTTGAGGGGTGTTCTGTCTGTCTAACAACAGGCTGAGGGTGTTCTGTCTGTCTAACAACAGGCTGAGGGGTGTTCTGTCTGTCTAACAGGCTGAGGGGTGTTCTGTCTATATAACAACAGGCTGAGGGGTGTTCTGTCTGTCTAACAACAGGCTGAGGGGTGTTCTGTCTATAGGGGTGTTTGTCTGTCTAACAACAGGCTGAGGGCTGTTCTGTCTGTCTAACAACAGGCTGAGGGGTGTTCTGTCTGTCTAACAGGCTGAGGGTGTTCTGTCTGTCTAACAACAGGCTGAGGGGTGTTCTGTCTATATAACAACAGGCTGAGGGGTGTTCTGTCTGTCTAACAGGCTGAGGGGTGTTCTGTCTGTCTAACAACAGGCTGAGGGGTGTTCTGTCTATATAACAACAGGCTGAGGGTGTTCTGTCTATATAACAACAGGCTGAGGGGTGTTCTGTCTGTATAACAACAGGCTGAGGGTGTTCTGTCTGTCTAACAACAGGCTGAGGGGTGTTCTGTCTATATAACAACAGGCTGAGGGGTGTTCTGTCTATATAACAACAGGCTGAGGGGTGTTCTGTCTATATAACAACAGGCTGAGGGGTGTTCTGTCTAACAAGGGAGTGTTCTGTCTATATAACAACAGGCTGAGGGTGTTCTGTCTAACAACAGGTATGAGGGGTGTTCTGTCTATATAACAACAGGCTGAGGGGTGTTCTGTCTGTCTAACAACAGGCTGAGGGGTGTTCTGTCTATATAACAACAGGCTGAGGGGTGTTCTGTCTATATAACAACAGGCTGAGGGGTGTTCTGTCTGTCTAACAACAGGCTGAGGGGTGTTCTGTCTATATAACAACAGGCTGAGGGGTGTTCTGTCTGTATAACAACAGGCTGAGGGGTGTTCTGTCTATATAACAACAGGCTGAGGGGTGTTCTGTCTGTCTAACAGGCTGAGGGGTGTTCTGTCTGTCTAACAACAGGCTGAGGGGTGTTCTGTCTAACAACAGGCTGAGGGGTGTTCTGTCTAACAACAGGCTGAGGGGTGTTCTGTCTGTCTAACAACAGGCTGAGGGGTGTTCTGTCTAACAACAGGCTGAGGGGTGTTCTGTCTATATTAGAACAGGCTGAGGGGTGTTCTGTCTGTCTAACAACAGGCTGAGGGGTGTTCTGTCTGTCTAACAACAGGCTGAGGGGTGTTCTGTCTAACAACAGGCTGAGGGGTGTTCTGTCTATATTAGAACAGGCTGAGGGGTGTTCTGTCTGTCTAACAACAGGCTGAGGGGTGTTCTGTCTGTCTAACAACAGGCTGAGGGGTGTTCTGTCTGTCTAACAACAGGCTGAGGGGTGTTCTGTCTGTCTAACAACAGGCTGAGGGGTGTTCTGTCTATATAACAACAGGCTGAGGGGTGTTCTGTCTATATAACAACAGGCTGAGGGGTGTTCTGTCTATATAACAACAGGCTGAGGGGTGTTCTGTCTATATAACAACAGGCTGAGGGGTGTTCTGTCTATATAACAACAGGCTGAGGGGTGTTCTGTCTATATAACAACAGGCTGAGGGGTGTTCTGTCTGTCTAACAACAGGCTGAGGGGTGTTCTGTCTGTCTAACAGGCTGAGGGGTGTTCTGTCTGTCTAACAACAGGCTGAGGGGTGTTCTGTCTGTCTAACAACAGGCTGAGGGGTGTTCTGTCTGTCTAACAACAGGCTGAGGGGTGTTCTGTCTATATAACAACAGGCTGAGGGTGTTCTGTCTGTCTAACAACAGGCTGAGGGGTGTTCTGTCTGTCTAACAACAGGCTGAGGGGTGTTCTGTCTGTCTAACAACAGGCTGAGGGGTGTTCTGTCTGTCTAACAGGCTGAGGGGTGTTCTGTCTGTCTAACAACAGGCTGAGGGTGTTCTGTCTGTCTAACAACAGGCTGAGGGGTGTTCTGTCTATATAACAACAGGCTGAGGGGTGTTCTGTCTGTCTAACAACAGGCTGAGGGGTGTTCTGTCTGTCTAACAACAGGCTGAGGGGTGTTCTGTCTGTCTAACAACAGGCTGAGGGGTGTTCTGTCTGTCTAACAACAGGCTGAGGGGTGTTCTGTCTATATAACAACAGGCTGAGGGGTGTTCTGTCTATATAACAACAGGCTGAGGGGTGTTCTGTCTATATAACAACAGGCTGAGGGGTGTTCTGTCTATATTAGAACAGGCTGAGGGGTGTTCTGTCTGTCTAACAACAGGCTGAGGGGTGTTCTGTCTATATAACAACAGGCTGAGGGGTGTTCTGTCTGTCTAACAACAGGCTGAGGGGTGTTCTGTCTGTCTAACAACAGGCTGAGGGGTGTTCTGTCTATATAACAACAGGCTGAGGGGTGTTCTGTCTGTCTAACAACAGGCTGAGGGGTGTTCTGTCTATATAACAACAGGCTGAGGGGTGTTCTGTCTTAACAACAGGCTGAGGGGTGTTCTGTCTATATAACAACAGGCTGAGGGGTGTTCTGTCTGTCTAACAACAGGCTGAGGGCTGTTCTGTCTATATAACAACAGGCTGAGGGGTGTTCTGTCTGTCTAACAGGCTGAGGGGTGTTCTGTCTATATAACAACAGGCTGAGGGGTGTTCTGTCTGTCTAACAACAGGCTGAGGGTGTTCTGTCTGTCTAACAGGCTGAGGGGTGTTCTGTCTGTCTAACAACAGGCTGAGGGTGTTCTGTCTATATAACAACAGGCTGAGGGGTGTTCTGTCTGTCTAACAACAGGCTGAGGGGTGTTCTGTCTGTCTAACAACAGGCTGAGGGGTGTTCTGTCTATATAACAACAGGCTGAGGGGTGTTCTGTCTGTCTAACAGGCTGAGGGGTGTTCTGTCTGTCTAACAACAGGCTGAGGGGTGTTCTGTCTGTCTAACAACAGGCTGAGGGGTGTTCTGTCTATATAACAACAGGCTGAGGGGTGTTCTGTCTGTCTAACAACAGGCTGAGGGGTGTTCTGTCTATATAACAACAGGCTGAGGGGTGTTCTGTCTATATAACAACAGGCTGAGGGGTGATCTGTCTATATAACAACAGGCTGAGGGGTGTTCTGTCTATATAACAACAGGCTGAGGGGTGTTCTGTCTATATAACAACAGGCTGAGGGGTGTTCTGTCTATATAACAACAGGCTGAGGGGTGTTCTGTCTATATAACAACAGGCTGAGGGGTGTTCTGTCTGTCTAACAACAGGCTGAGGGGTGTTCTGTCTGTCTAACAACAGGCTGAGGGGTGTTCTGTCTATATAACAACAGGCTGAGGGGTGTTCTGTCTGTCTAACAACAGGCTGAGGGGTGTTCTGTCTATATAACAACAGGCTGAGGGCTGTTCTGTCTATATAACAACAGGATGAGGGGTGTTCTGTCTGTCTAACAGGCTGAGGGTGTTCTGTCTGTCTAACAACAGGCTGAGGGGTGTTCTGTCTGTCTAACAGGCTGAGGGGTGTTCTGTCTAACAACAGGCTGAGGGGTGTTCTGTCTAACAACAGGCTGAGGGGTGTTCTGTCTATATAACAACAGGCTGAGGGGTGTTCTGTCTGTCTAACAACAGGCTGAGGGGTGTTCTGTCTAACAACAGGCTGAGGGGTGTTCTGTCTAACAACAGGCTGAGGGGTGTTCTGTCTATATAACAACAGGCTGAGGGGTGTTCTGTCTGTCTAACAACAGGCTGAGGGGTGTTCTGTCTAACAACAGGCTGAGGGGTGTTCTGTCTATATAACAACAGGCTGAGGGGTGTTCTGTCTATATAACAACAGGCTGAGGGGTGTTCTGTCTATATAACAACAGGCTGAGGGGTGTTCTGTCTGTCTAACAACAGGCTGAGGGGTGTTCTGTCTGTCTAACAACAGGCTGAGGGGTGTTCTGTCTGTCTAACAACAGGCTGAGGGGTGTTCTGTCTGTCTAACAACAGGCTGAGGGGTGTTCTGTCTGTCTAACAACAGGCTGAGGGGTGTTCTGTCTGTCTAACAACAGGCTGAGGGGTGTTCTGTCTGTCTAACAACAGGCTGAGGGGTGTTCTGTCTGTCTAACAACAGGCTGAGGGGTGTTCTGTCTGTCTAACAACAGGCTGAGGGGTGTTCTGTCTGTCTAACAACAGGCTGAGGGGTGTTCTGTCTATATAACAACAGGCTGAGGGGTGTTCTGTCTATATAACAACAGGCTGAGGGGTGTTCTGTCTATATAACAACAGGCTGAGGGGTGTTCTGTCTATATAACAACAGGCTGAGGGGTGTTCTGTCTGTCTAACAACAGGCTGAGGGGTGTTCTGTCTATATAACAACAGGCTGAGGGGTGTTCTGTCTGTCTAACAACAGGCTGAGGGGTGTTCTGTCTATATAACAACAGGCTGAGGGGTGTTCTGTCTATATAACAACAGGCTGAGGGGTGTTCTGTCTGTCTAACAACAGGCTGAGGGGTGTTCTGTCTGTCTAACAACAGGCTGAGGGGTGTTCTGTCTATATAACAACAGGCTGAGGGGTGTTCTGTCTATATAACAACAGGCTGAGGGGTGTTCTGTCTATATAACAACAGGCTGAGGGGTGTTCTGTCTATATAACAACAGGCTGAGGGGTGTTCTGTCTGTCTAACAACAGGCTGAGGGGTGTTCTGTCTGTCTAACAACAGGCTGAGGGGTGTTCTGTCTATATAACAACAGGCTGAGGGGTGTTCTGTCTATATAACAACAGGCTGAGGGGTGTTCTGTCTATATAACAACAGGCTGAGGGGTGTTCTGTCTATATAACAACAGGCTGAGGGGTGTTCTGTCTGTCTAACAACAGGCTGAGGGGTGTTCTGTCTGTCTAACAACAGGCTGAGGGGTGTTCTGTCTATATAACAACAGGCTGAGGGGTGTTCTGTCTATATAACAACAGGCTGAGGGGTGTTCTGTCTATATAACAACAGGCTGAGGGGTGTTCTGTCTGTCTAACAACAGGCTGAGGGGTGTTCTGTCTGTCTAACAACAGGCTGAGGGGTGTTCTGTCTGTCTAACAACAGGCTGAGGGTGTTCTGTCTGTCTAACAACAGGCTGAGGGGTGTTCTGTCTGTCTAACAACAGGCTGAGGGGTGTTCTGTCTGTCTAACAACAGGCTGAGGGGTGTTCTGTCTGTATAACATCAGGCTGAGGGGTGTTCTGTCTATATAACAACAGGCTGAGGGGTGTTCTGTCTATATAACAACAGGCTGAGGGGTGTTCTGTCTGTCTAACAACAGGCTGAGGGGTGTTCTGTCTGTCTAACAGGCTGAGGGGTGTTCTGTCTATATAACAACAGGCTGAGGGGTGTTCTGTCTGTCTAACAACAGGCTGAGGGGTGTTCTGTCTATATAACAACAGGCTGAGGGGTGTTCTGTCTATATAACAACAGGCTGAGGGGTGTTCTGTCTGTCTAACAGGCTGAGGGGTGTTCTGTCTATATAACAACAGGCTGAGGGGTGTTCTGTCTGTCTAACAGGCTGAGGGGTGTTCTGTCTAACAACAGGCTGAGGGTGTTCTGTCTATATAACAACAGGCTGAGGGGTGTTCTGTCTGTCTAACAACAGGCTGAGGGGTGTTCTGTCTGTCTAACAACAGGCTGAGGGGTGTTCTGTCTATATAACAACAGGCTGAGGGGTGTTCTGTCTGTCTAACAACAGGCTGAGGGGTGTTCTGTCTGTCTAACAACAGGCTGAGGGTGTTCTGTCTATATAACAACAGGCTGAGGGGTGTTCTGTCTGTCTAACAACAGGCTGAGGGTGTTCTGTCTATATAACAACAGGCTGAGGGGTGTTCTGTCTATATAACAACAGGCTGAGGGGTGTTCTGTCTGTCTAACAACAGGCTGAGGGGTGTTCTGTCTATATAACAACAGGCTGAGGGGTGTTCTGTCTATATAACAACAGGCTGAGGGGTGTTCTGTCTGTCTAACAACAGGCTGAGGGGTGTTCTGTCTGTCTAACAACAGGCTGAGGGGTGTTCTGTCTGTCTAACAACAGGCTGAGGGGTGTTCTGTCTGTCTAACAGGCTGAGGGGTGTTCTGTCTATATAACAACAGGCTGAGGGGTGTTCTGTCTGTCTAACAACAGGCTGAGGGGTGTTCTGTCTGTCTAACAACAGGCTGAGGGCTGTTCTGTCTGTCCTAACAACAGGCTGAGGGGTGTTCTGTCTGTCTAACAGGCTGAGGGTGTTCTGTCTATATAACAACAGGCTGAGGGCTGTTCTGTCTATATAACAACAGGCTGAGGGGTGTTCTGTCTGTCTAACAGGCTGAGGGGTGTTCTGTCTGTCTAACAACAGGCTGAGGGGTGTTCTGTCTATATAACAACAGGCTGAGGGGTGTTCTGTCTATATAACAACAGGCTGAGGGGTGTTCTGTCTGTCTAACAACAGGCTGAGGGGTGTTCTGTCTGTCTAACAACAGGCTGAGGGGTGTTCTGTCTATATAACAACAGGCTGAGGGGTGTTCTGTCTATATAACAACAGGCTGAGGGGTGTTCTGTCTATATAACAACAGGCTGAGGGGTGTTCTGTCTATATAACAACAGGCTGAGGGGTGTTCTGTCTGTCTAACAACAGGCTGAGGGGTGTTCTGTCTATATAACAACAGGCTGAGGGGTGTTCTGTCTATATAACAACAGGCTGAGGGGTGTTCTGTCTGGCTAACAACAGGCAGAGGGGTGTTCTGTCTATATAACAACAGGCTGAGGGGTGTTCTGTCTGTCTAACAACAGGCTGAGGGGTGTTCTGTCTGTCTAACAACAGGCTGAGGGGTGTTCTGTCTGTCTCACAACAGGCTTAGGGGTGTTCTGTCTATATAACAACAGGCTGAGGGGTGTTCTGTCTGTCTAACAGGCTGAGGGGTGTTCTGTCTGTCTAACAACAGGCTGAGGGGTGTTCTGTCTATATAACAACAGGCTGAGGGGTGTTCTGTCTGTCTAACAACAGGCTGAGGGGTGTTCTGTCTGTCTAACAACAGGCTGAGGGGTGTTCTGTCTATATAACAACAGGCTGAGGGGTGTTCTGTCTGTCTAACAACAGGCTGAGGGGTGTTCTGTCTGTCTAACAACAGGCTGAGGGGTGTTCTGTCTGTCTAACAACAGGCTGAGGGGTGTTCTGTCTATATAACAACAGGCTGAGGGGTGTTCTGTCTATATAACAACAGGCTGAGGGGTGTTCTGTCTATATAACAACAGGCTGAGGGGTGTTCTGTCTATATAACAACAGGCTGAGGGGTGTTCTGTCTATATAACAACAGGCTGAGGGTGTTCTGTCTATATAACAACAGGCTGAGGGGTGTTCTGTCTATATAACAACAGGCTGAGGGGTGTTCTGTCTGTCTAACAACAGGTTGAGGGGTGTTCTGTCTATATAACAACAGGCTGAGGGGTGTTCTGTCTATATAACAACAGGCTGAGGGTGTTCTGTCTATATAACAACAGGCTGAGGGGTGTTCTGTCTGTCTAACAACAGGCTGAGGGGTGTTCTGTCTATATAACAACAGGCTGAGGGGTGTTCTGTCTATATAACAACAGGCTGAGGGGTGTTCTGTCTATATAACAACAGGCTGAGGGCTGTTCTGTCTATATAACAACAGGCTGAGGGGTGTTCTGTCTATATAACAACAGGCTGAGGGGGTGTTCTGTCTGTCTAACAACAGGCTGAGGGCTGTCTATATAACAACAGGCTGTCTGTCTATATAACAACAGGCTGAGGGGTGTTCTGTCTATATAACAACAGGCTGAGGGTTCTGTCTATATAACAACAGGCTGAGAGGGTGTTCTGTCTTATATAACAACAGGCTGAGGGGTGTTCTGTCTATATAACAACAGGCTGAGGGGGTGTTCTGTCTGTCTAACAACAGGCTGAGGGTGTTCTGTCTATATAACAACAGGCTGAGGGGTGTTCTGTCTAACAAAAAAGGCTGAGGGGTGTTCTGTCTAATATACTTATATGTTCTTACCTGTGCCAGGTAATGCATTGAGGGGGTGTCTGTCTGTCAACATCAGAGCTGCTGAGGGTGTTCCACCTGTCTATTAATCAGGCTGAGGCTCTCTGTCTATATATCAACTGTGGATGAGGGCTGTTCAAAACAGCTCAGTATTGTCTTACAACACAGCAGACACTGACTGAGTCACTGGTCAATAGACAAGCAAAACAGGAGAATGTGAATGTATTTACACTGCAGGCTGACTCAAGAGAGCGGGGGAGAGGGTGGGAGATTAGTGCCCAGCGAAAGAGGCCCGGGCCCTTGGAACTTTGCTACTTTTGCCACATTAATTAATAATTTTGCACAGCCAATTTTTCAGTTTTTGATTTGTTAAAAAAGTTTGAAATATCCAATAAATGTCGTTCCACTTCATGATTGTGTCCCACTTGTTGTTGATTCTTCACAAAAAAATACAGTTTTATATCTTTATGTTTGAAACCTGAAATGTGGCAAAAGGTCGCAAAGTTCAAGGGGGCCGAATAATTTCGCAAGGCACTGTACGTTGTTGACAGGATGAGAAAACAAGGTTAATCCTAAATTAGCCTAAACCACAACTAGAGGTCGAACGATTATGATTTTTCAACACCGATTATTGGAGGACCAAAAAAGCCGATACCGATTAATCGGAAGATTTAAAAAAAATTTTTTTTTTATTTGTAATAATGACAATTACAACAATACTGAATTAACACTTATTTTAAACTTAATATAAAACATCAATAAAATCAATTTAGCCTCAAATAAATAATGAAACATGTTCAATTTGGTTTAAATAATGCAAAAACAAAGTGTTGGAGAAGAAAGTAATATGTGCAATATGTGCCATGTAAGAAAGCTAACGTTTCAGTTCCTTGCTCAGAACATATGAAAGCTGGTGGTTCCTTTTAACATGAGACTTCAATATTCCAAGGTAAGAGGTTTTGGGTTGTAGTTAATATAGTATTTATAGGACTATTTCTCTCTATACCATTTGTATTTCATTAACCTTTGACTATTGGATGTTCTTATAGGCTCTATAGTATTGCCAGTGTAACAGTATAGCTTCCGTCCCCCTCCTCGCCCCTACCTGGGCTCGAACCAGGAACACATCGACAACAGCCACACTCGAAGCATCGTTACCCATGGCTCCACAAAAGCCGCGGCCCTTGCAGCGTAAGGGGAATAACTACTCCAAATCTAAAAGCGAGTGATGTTTGAAACAGTATTAGCGCACACCCAGCTAACTAGCTAGCCATTTCACATTGGTTACACCATGAGGCTGATAGGCTTGAAGTCATAAACAGCGTTGTGCTTGTGAAGAGCTGCTGGCAAAACGCACGAAAGTGCTTTTTAAATGAATGATTACGGGCCTGCTGCTGCACAGTCAGACTGCTCTATCAAATCAGACGTAATTATAACATAATAACACACAGAAATACGAGCCTTTGGTCATTAATATGATCGAATCCGGAAACGATAATTTCGAAAACAAAACGTTTATTATTTCAGTGAAATACGGAACCGTTCGGTATTTTATCTAACGGGTGGCATCCCTAAATCTAAATATTCCTGTTACATTGCACAACCTTCAATATATGTCATAATTACGTAAAATTCTTGCAAATTAGTTCGCAATGAGCCAGGCGGCCCAAACTGTTGCATATACCCTGACTCTGCGTGCAATGAACGCAAGAGAAATGACACAATTTCACCTAGTTTATATTGCCTGCTAAACTGGATCAGTAGTTATAACTAGGGATTATGATTGATAGTTTTTTTATAAGATACGTTTAATGCTAGCTAGCTATTTAACTTGGCTTCTACTGCATTCGCGAAACAGGCAGGCTCCTCGTGGAGTGCAATGGTTAGAGCGTTGGACTAGTTAACTGTGTGGTTGCAAGATTGGAACCCCCGAGCTGACAAGGTGAAAATCTGTCGTTCTGCCCCTGAACAAGGCAGTTAACCCACTGTTCCTAGACAGTCATTGAAAATAAGAATGTGTTCTTAACTGACTTGCCTAGTTAAATAAAAGGTATAAAACATTTTTTTTTTAAACCTCTATTTTTGGGCGACGATTTCCGATTGTTATGAAAACTTGAAATCGACCCTAATTAATCGGCCGTTCCGATTAATCGGTCGACCTCTAACCACAATCCTACCCCTCGCTTCATGGAAGCCTCAGAGAGAGAGAGAGCGAAAGGGAGGGGTTGACCCTATAGAGAGCAGAGTGAAGAGAGAGAGAGAGAGAGAGAGGGATTGACCCTGTAGAGAGCAGAGTAAAGAGAGAGAGAGGGGGATTGACCCTGTAGAGAGCAGAGTAAAGAGAGAGAGAGAGGGGTTGACCCTGTAGAGAGCAGAGTGAAGAGAGAGAGAGAGGGATTGGCCCTGTAGAGAGCAGAGTG
>NW_027011591.1:0-23288 GCF_036934945.1 Oncorhynchus masou masou | reverse complement strand
TTCAGCATTAAGAGATAGAAACTAACCTCAGCATTAAGAGATAGAAACTAATCTCAGCATTAAGAGATAGAAACTAACCTCAGCATTAAGAGATAGAAACTAACCTCAGCATTAAGAGATATAAACTAACCTCAGCATTAAGAGATAGAAACTAACCTCAGCATTAAGAGATAGAAACTAACCGCAGCATTAAGAGATAGAAACTAACCTCAGCATTAAGAGATAGAAACTAACCGCAGCATTAAGAGATAGAAACTAACCCTCAGCATTAAGAGATAGAAACTAACCTCAGCATTAAGAGATAGAAACTAACCCTCAGCATTAAGAGATGGAAACTAACCACAGCATTAAGAGATAGAAACTAACCACAGCATTAAGAGATATAAACTAACCTCAGCATTAAGAGATAGACACTAACCTCAGCATTAAGAGATAGAAACTAACCTCAGCATTAAGAGATAGAAACTAACCTCAGCATTAAGAGATAGAAACTAACCACAGCATTAAGAGATAGAAACTAGCCTCAGCATTAAGAGATAGAAACTAACCTCAGCATTAAGAGATAGACACTAACCTCAGCATTAAGAGATAGAAACTAACCACAGCATTAAGAGATAGAAACTAACCTCAGCATTAAGAGAGATAGAAACTAACCACAGCATTAAGAGATAGAAACTAACCTCAGCATTAAGAGATAGAAACTAACCTCAGCATTAAGAGATAGAAACTAACCTCAGCATTAAGAGATAGAAACTAGCCTCAGCATTAAGAGATAGAAACTAACCACAGCATTAAGAGATAGAAACTAACCTCAGCATTAAGAGATGAAACTAACCTCAGCATTAAGAGATAAAAACTAACCTCAGCATTAAGAGATAGGAAACTAACCTCAGCATTAGAAGACAAACTAACCTCAGCATTAGAAGTAAACAACCTCAGCATTAAGAGATGAGAAACAACCTCAGCATTAAGAGATAGAAACTAACCTCAGCATTAAGAGATAGAAACTAGCCTCAGCATTAAGAGATAGAAACTAAATCAGCATTAAGAAGATAAAGACAACACTCCTAATAAGAGATAGAAACTAACCTCAGCATTAAGAGATAGACACTAACCTCAGCATTAAGAGATAGAAACTAACCTCAGCATTAAGAGATAGAAACTAACCTCAGCATTAAGAGATAGAAACTAACCTCAGCATTAAGAGATAGAAACTAACCTCAGCATTAAGAGATAGAAACTAACCTCAGCATTAAGAGATAGAAACTAACCTCAGCATTAAGAGATAGAAACTAACCTCAGCATTAAGAGATAGAAACTAACCTCAGCATTAAGAGATAGAAACTAACCTCAGCATTAAGAGATAGAAACTAACCTCAGCATTAAGAGATAGAAACTAACCTCAGCATTAAGAGATAGAAACTAACCTCAGCATTAAGAGATAGAAACTAACCTCAGCATTAAGAGATAGAAACTAACCTCAGCATTAAGAGATAGAAACTAACCTCAGCATTAAGAGATAGAAACTAACCTCAGCATTAAGAGATAGAAACTAACCTCAGCATTAATAAGAGATAGAAACTAACCTCAGCATTAAGAGATAGAAACTAACCTCAGCATTAAGAGATAGAAACTAACCTCAGCATTAAGAGATAGAAACTAACCTCAGCATTAAGAGATAGAAACTAACCTCAGCATTAAGAGATAGAAACTAACCTCAGCATTAAGAGATAGAAACTAACCTCAGCATTAAGAGATAGAAACTAACCGCAGCATTAAGAGATAGAAACTAACCTCAGCATTAAGAGATAGAAACTAACCTCAGCATTAAGAGATAGAAACTAACCCTCAGCATTAAGAGATAGAAACTAACCACAGCATTAAGAGATAGAAACTAACCTCAGCATTAAGAGAAAGAAAACTAACCTCAGCATTAAGAGATAGAAACTAACCGCGAGCATTAAGAGATAGAAACTAACCTCAGCATTAAGAGATAGAAACTAACCTCAGCATTAAGAGATAGAAACCATTAACTGTCTTGCAGAAGTTTGAATGTTTTTTTCCTTCTTCTTCAGTTCGTAGCATTGAGCACCTGAGGGGGTTTTCAGTACGTCCACAATGACATTCCACAATATGCTGAGTATTCCGTCTCAAAAGCCTGAGGCTCTGGTCCCAAATGGCACCATGTCCCCTTTATAGTGCAGAGAGCCTCATGAGCCTTGGTCAAAAGTCAATGCACTCTATAGGGAATAGAGTGCCATTTGGGTCGCACATGGTTTATTCTAAGTTGAGGCTTTAGAATTAATTATATGCTATAATGAATTCTAATCCAACTGTCTCTTTTTTTTACGTTGTCTCTGTAAAATAAATGTTCCTTAATTGTATAATAGTTTGCTGAAGGCTGGAGGATTAGGGTTGTTAGATGTATAGCTTATGCTAACTTATACAGTTGGTTGCTGCACTGATGAGAGAGAGAGTGTGAGAGAGAGAGGGTTGGTTGCTGCACTGATGAGAGAGAGAGGGTGTTGGTTGCTGCACTGATGAGAGAGAGAGAGAGAGGGGGGGCTGGTTGCAGCACTGATGAGAGAGGGGAAGAGAGAGAGAGGGGTTGGTTGCTGCACTGATGAGAGAGAGAGAGAGAGAGAGAGAGAGAGAAAGAGAGAGAGAGAGAGAGAGAGGGTTGGTTGGTTGGTTGCTGCACTGATGAGAAAGAGAGAGAGAGAGAGAGAGAGAGAGAGATAGGGTTGGTTGGTTGGTTGGTTGGTTGCTGCACTGATGAGAAAGAGAGAGAGAGAGAGAGAGAGAGAGAGAGAGGGTTGGTTGGTTGGTTGCTGCACTGATGAGAAAGAGAGAGAGAGAGAGAGAGAAAGAGAGAGAGAAAGAGAGAGAGATAGGGTTGGTTGGTTGGTTGCTGAATTGATGAGAAAGAGAGAGAGAGAGAGAGAGAGAGAGAGAGAGAGAAGAGAGAGAGAGAGGGTTGGTTGGTTGGTTGGTTGCTGCACTGATGAGAAAGAGAGAGAGAGAGAGAGAGAGAGAGAGAGAGAGAGAGAGGGGGGGTTGGTTGGTTGGTTGGTTGCTGCACTGATGAGAAAGAGAGAGAGAGGGAGAGAGAGAGAAAGAGAGAGAGAGATAGGGTTGGTTGGTTGGTTGCTGCACTGATGAGAAAGAGAGAGAGAGAGGGGTTGGTTGGTTGGTTGGTTGCTGCACTGATGAGAAAGAGAGAGAGAGAGAGAGAGAGGGTTGGTTGGTTGGTTGGTTGCTGCACTGATGAGAAAGAGAGAGAGAGAGAGAGAGAGAGAGAGAGAGAGATAATTACTTGACACATTGGAAAGAATTAACAAAAAAACAGAGCAAACTAGAATGCTATTTGTCCCTAAACAGAGAGTACACAGCGGCAGAATACCTGACCACTGTGACTGACCCAAAATTAAGGAAAGCTTTGACTATGTACAGACTCAGTGAGCATAGCCTTGCTATTGAGAAAGGCCGCCGTAGGCAGACATGGCTCTCAAAGAAGACAGGCTATGTGCTCACTGCTCACAAAATGAGGTGGAAACTGAGCTGCACTTCCTAACCTCCTGCCCGATGTATGACCATATTAGAGAGACATATTTCCCTCAGATTACACAGATCCACAAAGAATTCGAAAACAAATCCAATTTTGATAAACTCCCATATCTACTGGGTGAAATTCCACAGTGTGACATCACAGCAGCAAGATTTGTGACCTGTTGCCAAGAGAAAAGAGCAACCAGTGAAGAACACACACCATTGTAAATTCAACCCATATTTATGCTTATTTATTTTATCTTGTGTCCTTTAACCATTTGTACATTGTTAAAACACTGTATATATATATATATATATAATATGACATTTGTAATGTCTTTATTGTTTTGAAACTTCTGTATGTGTAATGTTTACTGTTAATTTTTATTGTTTATTTCACTTTATATATTATCTACTTCACTTGCTTTGGCAATGTTAACACTAGTGGAGGAAGGACTAGTGGAGGAAGGACTAGTAGAGGAAGGACTAGTGGAGGAAGAACTAGTAGAGGAAGGACTAGTGGAGGAAGGACTAGTGGAGGAAGGACTAGTGGAGGAAAGGACTAGTGGAGGAAGGACTAGTGGAGGAAGGACTAGTGGAGGAAAGGACTAGTGGAGGAAGGACTAGTGGTGGAAAGGACTAGTGGAGGAAAGGACTATTGGAGGAAAGGACTAGTGGAGGAAGGACTAGTGGTGGAAAGGACTAGTGGAGGAAGGACTAGTGGACGAAGGACTAGTGGAGGAAAGGACTAGTGGAGGAAGGACTAGTGGAGGAAGGACTAGTGGAGGAAGGACTAATGGAGGAAAGGACTAGTGGAGGAAAGGACTAGTGGAGGAAGGACTAGTGGAGGAATGACTAGTGGAGGAAAGGACTAGTGGAGGAAGGACTAGTGAAAGGACTAGTGGAGGAAAGGACTAGTGGAGGAAAGGTCTAGTGGAGGAAGGACTAGTGGAGGAAAGGACTAGTGGAGGAAAGGACTAGTGGAGGAAGGACTAGTGGAGGAAGGACTAGTGGAGGAAGGACTAGTAGAGGAAGTACTAGTGGAGGAAAGGACTAGTGGAGGAAGGACTAGTGGAGGAAAGGACTAGTGGAAAGACTAGTGGAGGAAAGGACTAGTGGAGGAAAGGACTAGTGGAGGAAAGGACTAGTGGAGGAAGGACTAGTGGAGGAAAGGATTATTGGAGGAAAGGACTAGTGGAGGAAAGGACTAGTGGAGGAGAGGATTATTGGAGGAAAGGACTAGTGGAGGAAAGGATTATTGGAGGAAAGGACTAGTGGAGGAAAGGACTAGTGGAGGAAAGGATTATTGGAGGAAAGGACTAGTGGAGGAAAGGATTATTGGAGGAAAGGATTATTGGAGGAAAGGATTATTGGAGGAAAGGACTAGTGGAGGAAAGGACTAGTGGAGGAAAGGATTATTGGAGGAAAGGACTAGTGGAGGAAAGGACTAGTGGAGGAAAGGATTATTGGAGGAAAGGACTAGTGGAGGAAAGGACTAGTGGAGGAAAGGATTATTGGAGGAAAGACTAGTGGAGGAAAGGACTAGTGGAGGAAAGGACTAGTGGAGGAAAGGACTAGTGGAGGAAGGACTAGTGGAGGAAAGGATTATTGGAGGAAAGGACTAGTGGAGGAAAGGACTAGTGAAAGGACTAGTGGAGGAAAGGACTAGTGGAGGAAAGGACTAGTGGAGGAAAGGATTATTGGAGGAAAGGACTAGTGGAGGAGAGGACTAGTGGAGGAAGGACTAGTGGAGGAAAGGACTAGTGGAGGAAGGACTAGTGGAGGAAGGACTAGTGGAGGAAAGGATTATTGGAGGAAAGGACTAGTGGAGGAAGGCAGGGTGCTTTGAATTCCTCTGTGTGTGCTGTAATATGGGAGAGCCATGCCAGCATGCCCAGAATATGTTACTATTCATCTATCCAATGCATGGAGATGAAAAGCAGCTGCTAGCTAGACTGACTGCAGACCAGTTTGAGGGAAGAGACGGGAGGAGGGAAGACAAAAAGAGGGGTAAGGAGTAAGAGAGAGAGGGGAGTAATTGAGAGAGGGGGAGTAAGAGAGAGAGAGAGGGAGAGAACACGGGACAGAGAGAGAGGGGGAGGGGGAGGGAGGGACGACAGAAAGAGGGGTAAGGAGTAAGAGAGAGAGGGGGAGAGAGAAAGAGGGGGAGGGAAGACAGAAAGAGGGGGAAGGAGTAAGAGAGAGAGGGGGTAGAGAGAAAGAGGGGAGAGAAGACAGAAAGAGAGGTAAGGGAGTAAGAGCGAGAGAGGGGGTAGAGAGAAAGTGTGGAGAGAAGACAGAAAGAGGGGGTAGAGAGAAAGAGGGGGAGGGGGAGGGAAGACAGAAAGAGAGTTAAGGAGTAAGAGAGAGAGGGGTAGAGAGAAAGAGGGAAGGGAAGACAGAAAGAGAGGTAAGGGAGTAAGAGAGAGAGAGGGGGTAGGGAGAAAGAGGGGAGAGAAGACAGAAAGTGTGGTAAGGTGTAAGAGAGAGAGAGGGGGTAGAGAGAAAGAGGGGGAGGGGGAGGGAAGACAGAAAGAGGGGTAAGGAGTAAGAGAGAGAGAGGGGGTAGAGAGAAAGAGGGGAGAGAAGACAGAACGAGTGGTAAGGAGTAAGAGAGAGAGAGGGATAGAGAGAAAGAGGGAGAGAAGACAGAAAGAGGGGGAAGGAGTAAGATAGGGGGAACAAGAGAGAGACAGAGAGAGGCAGAGAAAGAGATGAAGAGAGACAAAAGAGTTAGAGAGAGGAGAGGGAAAGGCAGAGAGAGAGCACGAGAGAGAGAGGGAGAGGCAGAGAGAGAGAGCACGAGAGAGAGAGGAGAGGCAGAGAGAGCATGAGAGAGAGGGAGAGCGAGAGGGAGAGAGAGAGCACGAGAGAGAGGGGAGAGAGAGAGGCAGAGAGAGGGAGAGCGAGAGGGAGAGAGAGAGCACGAGAGAGAGAGGGGGAGAGAGAGCGAGAGAGAGGGAGAGGCAGAGAGAGAGAGAGCGTGCCTGCCAAGTTACAACCCTGCGTTTTAGAGGGTCTTATTAAGTTCCCCTGTCTCTCTCTCTCCCTCAGTCAAGACAGACAGAAGGACCTGACAGAAACCACTTTCAGATGTGCTGCTGACTTGAATAATATTTTATCAACACTTTTCACAAAAATGACACAAATACACTCAATACGTGTAGGATTGTGACAATGGATTCCATTTGAAGAGTTCCCCTAAGTTCTGCTGAGGGCAGTGACCTTTGACAGGGACGCACACTGAGTGTACAAAACAAAAGCTGCTCTTTCCACGACATAGACTGACCAGGTGAATCCAGGTGAACGCTGTGATCCCTTATTGATGGAGAGGTGGACACAGGTTATTTAAGAAGGATGCTTACGCCTTGAGACAGTTGAGACATGGATTGTGTATATGTGCCATTCAGAGGGTGAATGGGCAAGACAACATATGTAGGTGTCTTTGAACGGGGTGTGGTGGTGGTAGGTGTCTTTGAACGGGGTATGGTGGTGGTAGGTGTCTTTGAACGTGGTGTGGTAGTGGTAGGTGTCTTTGAACGGGGTGTGGTGGTGGTAGGTGTCTTTGAACGGGGTGTGGTGGTGGTAGGTGTCTTTGAACGGGGTATGGTGGTGGTAGGTGTCTTTTGAACGTGGTGTGGTGGTGGTAGGTGTCTTTGAACGGGGTATGGTGGTGGTAGGTGTCTTTGAACGGGGTGTGGTGGTGGTAGGTGTCTTTGAACGGGGTGTGGTGGTGGTAGGTGTCTTTGAACGGGGTGTGGTGGTGGTAGGTGTCTTTGAACGGGGTGTGGTGGTGGTAGGTGTCTTTGAACGGGGTGTGGTGGTGGTAGGTGTCTTTGATCGGGGTGTGGTGGTGGTAGGTGTCTTTGAACGGGGTATGGTGTTGGTAGGTGCCTTTGAACGGGGTATGGATGTTGGTAGGTGCCAGGCGCACCGGTTTGAATGTGTCAAGAACTGCAACGCTACTGTTTTTTTCATGCTCAGCAGTTTCCTGTGTTTATCAAGAATGGTCCACCACCCAAAGGACATCCCGCTTGACACAACTGTGGGAAGCATTGGAGTCAACATGGGCCAGCATCCCTGTGGAACGCCCTGACGAAGTCGAGGCTGTTCAGAGGACCAAAGGTGGATGCAACTCAATATTAGGACGGTGTTCATAATGTTTTGTTCACTCAGTGTAATTTTTACAGTGTGAATTTAAAGAACACTACTGCTACCTCCGAATACATAGGGAGATTTCCTGTAATGTGAATGTACTGTCGCTGATCACATCCCTATTTGTAGGCCAGGCTAATGGGTTCAATTCACTTCCCTCTCATTGGAGTCTGATACTACTCTGTTCAGTCTCATCAGACACATGAAAGGGGGGGATATAAGCTGTGAAAAGGGGTCCTCCAGTCCACCTCCAACCTTCTCCTCCGAGTCCTCAGCAGTCCTCTCTCATCTCTGGAGGGAAGGCCTTTCACATCAAGTTAATTACATCCCCTCCGAGCCGCTCAGGTCTCAACGCAGCTCTTTGTCTCTGCTAATCTTAGGATCCCTCAGAACTGGTTGGGTTACACGTCGGAGAGGGGAATCTGGAACCAGCCTTGGAAGACATTTCAAAGTCGAGAGGAGAGAGGGCCGCCGTATCACCTCACCGCCCTGGACCGTGGTCGGACTTCATGTCTTAGAGCTTATCGTGACCTGGAGTCAAGTCAGCTACCTACTGGAACAGAATAGCTTTGATCTCCTATAAGACATATCTTGATGGGGTTTGTTTTTTATGTCGATGGAATAGAAGAGAAGTGTCCTTGTTGTTCATAGCGGAAATGAACAGTAATATATTTATATACTGTAAATACATAAATATAAATACACATATTATAAATGCTCTTTCAAGTAAGAATATAGATGGAAGGAATTGGTTCAGTTGTGTGTCTTGTTTTGTGTTCTGCAGCTCACACACACACACCCCAAGACCGATTCACTCCAGAACCAGCACCCTGTCCATGCCACAGAGGGATAATTCACGACATCATGTCAATATGATGGCGTTGGCAGGTAGCCTGGTGGTTAGAGTGTTGGGTCAGTAACCGAAAGGTTGCTGGATCGAATCCCGAGCTGACAAGGTAAAAATATGTCGTTCTGCCCCTGAACAAGGCAGTTAATCCCGGTAGGCCGTCATTGTAACTAAGAATTTGTTCTTAACTGACTTGTCTAGTTAAATAAAGGTTCAATAAAATATATGATAAAACTAATGACGTCAAAGAGAATGTGGACAAGGCACAGAAGTATGAATCAAATCAAATCAAATGAGAGGATTTCCCTTAGCGATCTGAACGCCTCCTTGAACAGGATATCCTAGTGACGTCCTTTAGCTTCACTATTGAACATGATATCCTAGTGACTTCCTTTAGCATGACTATTGAACATGATATCCTAGTGACGTCCTTCAGCATGACTATTGAACATGATATCCTAGTGACTTCCTTTAGCATGACTATTGAACATGATATCCTAGTGACTTCCTTTAGCATGACTATTGAACATGATATCCTAGTGACTTCCTTTAGCATGACTATTGAACATGATATCCTAGTGACGTCCTTTAGCATGATATCCTAGTGACGTCCTTTAGCATGACTAACTCCTCAGCTGTTTCAAACTACAAAGGTAATTTTATCATGACCACTTAGTTTCCATTTTTATTAGTCCAAGATTTTGTTGCGATGAGATAAAAATCCTAAACTTTCCATATGTTAGGTGATAAGTCTGTTATGGTGTTAGAGAACGAGAGGGACGTTGGGGAATTGATCTTGGATATCAGCCTTTCAAAGCAGGGCCAGTTTAGCCAAGGGAGCTTCAGTCTGCTCTGATCTGACGTGCTGGTTGGTCCCTATTCCTCAGGACTTCAGTGTGCTCTGATCTGACGTGCTGGCCTGTACCTATTCCTCAGGACTTCAGTCTGATCTGACGTGCTGGCCTGTACCTATTCCTCAGGACTTCAGTCTGATCTGATGTGCTGGCCTGTACCTATTCCTCAGGACTTCAGTGTGCTCTGATCTGACGTGCTGGCCTGTACCTATTCCTCAGGACTTCAGTCTGATCTGATGTGCTGGCCTGTACCTATTCCTCAGGACTTCAGTCTGCTCTGCTCTGATGTGCTGGCCTGTACCTATTCCTCAGGACTTCAGTCTGCTCTGATGTGCTGGCCTGTACCTATTCCTCAGGACTTCAGTCTGATCTGATGTGCTGGCCTGTACCTATTCCTCAGGACTTCAGTGTGCTCTGATCTGACGTGCTGGCCTGTACCTATTCCTCAGGACTTCAGTCTGATCTGACGTGCTGGCCTGTACCTATTCCTCAGGACTTCAGTCTGATCTGATGTGCTGGCCTGTACCTATTCCTCAGGACTTCAGTGTGCTCTGATCTGATGTGCTGGCCTGTACCTATTCCTCAGGACTTCAGTCTGCTCTGCTCTGATGTGCTGGCCTGTACCTATTCCTCAGGACTTCAGTGTGCTCTGATCTGACGTGCTGGCCTGTACCTATTCCTCAGGACTTCAGTCTGATCTGATGTGCTGGCCTGTACCTATTCCTCAGGACTTCAGTCTGATCTGATGTGCTGGCCTGTACCTATTCCTCAGGACTTCAGTCTGCTCTGATGTGCTGGCCTGTACCTATTCCTCAGGACTTCAGTCTGATCTGACGTGCTGGCCTGTACCTATTCCTCAGGACTTCAGTCTGATCTGACGTGCTGGCCTGTACCTATTCCTCAGGACTTCCGTCTGATCTGATGTGCTGGCCTGTACCTATTCCTCAGGACTTCAGTCTGATCTGACGTGCTGGCCTGTACCTATTCCTCAGGACTTCAGTCTGATCTGATGTGCTGGCCTGTACCTATTCCTCAGGACTTCAGTCTGATCTGATGTGCTGGCCTGTACCTATTCCTCAGGACTTCAGTGTGCTCTGATCTGATGTGCTGGCCTGTACCTATTCCTCAGGACTTCAGTCTGATCTGACGTGCTGGCCTGTACCTATTCCTCAGGACTTCAGTGTGCTCTGATCTGACGTGCTGGCCTGTACCTATTCCTCAGGACTTCAGTCTGATCTGATGTGCTGGCCTGTACCTATTCCTCAGGACTTCAGTGTGCTCTGATCTGATGTGCTGGCCTGTACCTATTCCTCAGGACTTCAGTGTGCTCTGATGTGCTGGCCTGTACCTATTCCTCAGGACTTCAGTCTGCTCTGCTCTGATGTGCTGGCCTGTACCTATTCCTCAGGACTTCAGTGTGCTCTGATCTGACGTGCTGGCCTGTACCTATTCCTCAGGACTTCAGTCTGATCTGACGTGCTGGCCTGTACCTATTCCTCAGGACTTCAGTGTGATCTGATCTGATGTGCTGGCCTGTACCTATTCCTCAGGACTTCAGTGTGATCTGATCTGATGTGCTGGCCTGTACCTATTCCTCAGGACTTCAGTGTGCTCTGATCTGATGTGCTGGCCTGTACCTATTCCTCAGGACTTCAGTGTGCTCTGATGTGCTGGCCTGTAGCCATTTGTCAGGACCACTAAGCCAATCATCAGTTTAGTTTGCAAATGTCAGAAGAGCTGGCCATCATGTCAATCATCTCCTCTGGAATCTTTACGTTTCCAACATTGAAGTGTGTTGTTGTGCTCTCTGTGTTCCTTCTCAACGCTGTCTGTTTCTAGACTCCTCTCTATAATCCTTCTCACCGCTGTCTGTTTCTAGACTCCTCTCTGTGTTCCTTCTCACCGCTGTCTGTTTCTAGACTCCTCTCTGTGTTCCTTCTCACCGCTGTCTGTTTCTAGACTCCTCTCTGTGTTCCTTCTCACCGCTGTCTGTTTCTAGACTCCTCTCAAGAAACAGTAGTCTACATTCACAATACTGGAGACTGAGTATATGACATGCAATAAATTCATTATATTTTGGGGCATTTTACCAGGAAATGACCCTTGAGGTTAGAAACATATTCATTCAGGTAACAGGAAGTGGCAAGAGGTCAGCAAGAAGTAGTCAGCATGCACAAAGTCGGCATCAGACCTTGCCTGTCTCTATAGACTGGAGGTGAACAAGTCACGTGTGTGATTGGATGGCCAGTGGAGCCTTTATTAGTTCCTCTCGTATCTGACAGAAGACCTTCAGAGTGGTTGGGCAGAGCACAGCAGTTACGCTCAGCTTAGATAACATGTGGCAGGACAATCTCTCCCCTGGAACATAATATCTTAGAGAATGTGTGTGGCAGGACAATCTCTCCCCTGGAACATAATATCTTAGAGAATGTGTGTGGCAGGAAAATCTCTCCCCTGGAACATAATATCTTAGAGAATGTGTGTGGCAGGAAAATCTCTCCCCTGGAACATAATATCTTAGAGAACGTGTGTGGCAGGAAAATCTCTCCTCTGGAACATAATATCTTAGAGAACGTGTGTGGCAGGAAAATCTCTCCCCTGGAACATAATATCTTAGAGAACGTGTGTGGCAGGAAAATCTCTCCCCTGGAACATAATATTTTAGAGAACTTGTGTGGCAGGAAATGTGTGTGGCAGGAAAATCTCTCCCCTGCAACATCATCTTTTAGAGAACGTGTGTGGCAGGAAATGCGTGTGGCAGGAAAATCTCTCCCCTGCAACATCATCTTTTAGAGAACGTGTGTGGCAGGAAATGCGTGTGGCAGGAAAATCTCTCCCCTGCAACATCATCTTTTAGAGAACGTGTGTGGCAGGAAAATCTCTCCCCTGCAACATCATCTTTTAGAGAACGTGTGTGGCAGGACAATCCAAGCTGTCTGGAAGACACATTGTTTCGGGTTTAATAACAGAAGAGAGATGTAAAACAATGAATGGCAGTACAGTATAATGAGGCAGTTAGTGGAACGATTGTCACACAAAAAGGGACAAATGCTGTTGATGAATTCATTTTCATATTTATTTAGCTTTAAAAAAAATGTTTTAACAATGAAGTCAAGATACAATGTAATGTAATGAACAAAACCCCATCATCTCTGTACTGGACAACGTTAAAATAAAATACATTTATATTAATGACACTTCCTATTAGCTCCTTTATAACAACCCATATGCAGCAACATGGCTGTTTAAATAGTAATGTAAGATGAATTTGATAAGGAGAGATAACGTGGCTGTTTAAATAGTAATGCACAACGGATTTGATAAGGAGAGATAATCGTGGCTGTTTAAATAGTAATGTAAGATGAATTTGATAAGGAGAGAGATAACGTGGCTGTTTAAATAGTAATGTAAGATGAATTTGATAAGGAGAGAGATAACGTGGCTGTTTAAATAGTAATGTATGATGAATTTGATAAGGAGAGAGATAACGTGGCTGTTTTTAAATAATAGTAATGCACAACGGATTTGATAAGGAGAGAGATAACGTGGCTGTTTAAATAGTCATGTACGATGATAGGTAAAGAACATGGTAAATTGGACATGGGATGTTTCTCAAAGCGCTGAATGATGGTTGCATTTACAAGCAGGAATGCATTGCTGCTATAAAGAACACATTATTATACAGCCCTTCCTGTGGGATGTAAGATATAGTAAAGAGTGCATCCCAAATCACACCCTATTCACTATGTAGTACACTGTGTAGTGTACACTACTTTTGACCAACTGTGTCAACATTAGTGCACAGCGCAGGGAATCGGGTGCCAGCCCAAATGCCACCCAGGAAGTCCGGCCAATGGAGAAAGAGTATCAGTAACCATTGCCAATAGATACCAGAATATCGTTGACGTGGCAGTTTCCACATGTACATCCGGCCGGACGTACAATTCGGTTCCTACTGGAGTGGATCGAGCCCAATGACATCACAGACCCCCTCACCCCCACAACCCTTTATGGTTATGACTCATGGAGACTGAAGTCCAGACTATCCACTGTCCATTAACGACAGCTTTAAGACGTACTCATGTGTGCACACCGTAGCAAAACGTATATATATATATATATATATATTTTGCAATTGAAAACGTTTTCCCAACGAAAACGTGCGTTTCTGATTGGACAAGTTCAGGTCGTCCTTTCCAAGTTTTGGTCTGTTTTCTTCCATTCGGTATCTAGTGAATACGACCCAAGACTCCTCAATAAAACAGTCATCCCCCAGCCCTCTAATGCAAAACAGATCCTGCACCCACAGTGAGACAGGGGCATGTGTCCCAAATGGTGCCCTATACCCTACGCAGTACACTACTGCTGACCCTATTCCCTATGGACCCTGGTCAAAAGCAGTGTACTAAAAAGGGAACAGGGTGGCCATTTGGGACGCACACGAGGCTGTGTTGGAATTATTTAGTTCACAAATAGCAAACCTACAGTAAGAGTTGTTTCTACAAGTTGACCATTTCACACCAGCCTGATCCACAGAGTACTGTTGTTCCACGGACTACTGTTGTTCCACAGAGTACTGTGGGTTCCACAGAGTACTGTTGTTCCACAGAGTACTGTTGTTCCACATACTACTGTTGTTCCACAGAGTACTGTTGTTCCACAGAGTACTGTTGTTCCACAGACTGCTGTTGTTCCACAGACTACTGTTGTTCCACGGACTACGGTTGTTCCACGGACTACTGTTGTTCCACAGAGTACTGTTGTTCCACAGACTACTGTTGTTCCACAGAGTACTGTTGTTCCACAGACTACTGTTGTTCCACAGACTACTGTTGTTCCACAGACTACTGTTGTTCCACAGAGTACTGTTGTTCCACAGACTACTGTTGTTCCACAGAGTACTGTTGTTCCACAGACTGCTGTTGTTCCACGGACTACGGTTGTTCCACGGACTACTGTGGGTTCCACAGAGTACTGTTGTTCCACAGACTACTGTTGTTCCACAGAGTACTGTTGTTCCACAGACTGCTGTTGTTCCACAGACTACTGTTGTTCCACAGACTACTGTTGTTCCACGGACTACGGTTGTTCCACGGACTACTGTGGGTTCCACAGAGTACTGTTGTTCCACAGACTGCTGTTGTTCCACGGACTACGGTTGTTCCACGGACTACTGTGGGTTCCACAGAGTACTGTTGTTCCACAGACTACTGTTGTTCCACAGACTGCTGTTGTTCCACGGACTACGGTTGTTCCACGGACTGCTGTTGTTCCACGGACTACGGTTGTTCCACGGACTACTGTTGTTCCACAGACTACTGTTGTTCCACAGACTACTGTTGTTCCACGGACTACTGTTGTTCCACGGACTACTGTGGGTTCCACAGAGTACTGTTGTTCCACAGACTACTGTTGTTCCACAGACTATCACTGTATTCTGGCTGTCTGTATTTGCAGGATCTACCGTATGGGCTCCTAAAGCATGTACATTATGACGTTGGAAAGACTGTAGAAAATGTAGGTATCAGGTACAGTTGACACAATACATGATACTAAGCTGAAGTAGATTCCTGTCTGTGGACATGTGATAACCATTACAAAGCATTAATGTGCTTAATGATAACAGTTTGTTGTTTTGGAGTATACCATTTCTGATCCCAGATCTGTTTGTGCTCTTGCTAACTCCACTGCTGTTGTTGTCAAGAAAAACATGTTTGGCATAACAACGAGTGCCAAGGAGTTGGTGTGACAGTACAAACAGACTGTCCCCTCAGGCCATAGCTTTCCTCCTAAAGGACACATCCTTCCCAGAAGCCCTCAGAACTGACTTTTTGTGAAAACAAACTGCATTTATTTACCGAACAATATTTACATATAAAAATGTTTTTTTTTTTTAAACGTATCCGTTCTTGGAGAGGCTGACTTGAAATACGAACGGTCGCTTAGATTTTCAAAATATACTCATAATAGTTTGTTGGCAAAACACCTAAAAATGCAGTTCATAACAACAAAGAACAGAAGACGGCAGGAGACGGGAGAGAAGAGGACACCGTGTCGGGGGGGACAACTACTTACTGCACTACTTTTGACCAGAGCACAATGGACCCAGGTCAAAGGTAGTGCACTACTGTTTGGAATGGGGTGAAATTTGGGACACATCCAATATCCTAAGAGGAGGAGGAAGGGGGGGGACACATCCAATATCCTAAGAGGAGGGCAAAGGGGGGGACACATCCAATATCCTAAGAGGAGGAGGAAGGGGGGGGGCACATCCAATATCCTAAGAGGAGGGCGAAGGGGGGACACATCCAATATCCTAAGAGGAGGAGGAAGGGGGGGGGCACATCCAATATCCTAAGAGGAGGAGGAAGGGGGGGACACATCCAATATCCTAAGAGGAGGAGGAAGGGGGGGGCACATCCAATATCCTAAGAGGAGGAGGAAGGGGGGGGACACATCCAATATCCTAAGAGGAGGAGGAAGGGGGGACGGGGACGATACATCCAATATCCTAAGAGGAGGAGGAAGGGGGGACGGGGACGATACATCCAATATCCTAAGAGGAGGTGGAAGGGGGGGACACATCCAATATCCGAAGAGGAGGAGGAGGAGGGGGGGCACATCCAATATCCTAAGAGGAGGAGGAAGGGGGGGACACATCCAATATCCGAAGAGGAGGGGGGGCACCTTTTACTGAAGTTGGAAACCTCAAATGAGTTGGTTGCATCAATGGCTTCAGCAGCTGTTCCAAGCAGCTGTTCCAAGCAGCTGTTCCAAGCAGCTGTTCCAAGCATGCAGAGGTATCAGTTCAGAGGAGGAACCCAGGATCACTACATATATGGTCACTGCTCAGAGCTCGGTCTGTGAATATAAGAGTGGTTACATTTCTCCAGGTCCGTCTCTCAGCTGTTTACCAAAACAGGTGGCAGAGAGACTGCTTTGTTGTCCTTTCAATCCCATAATTAACCCTTTAAAAAGGGGGAATTCACAGCTCAAAACACACAAAGCGTCCATGCCGACCACTGTTCTGGTAAAAGGCAGAGGGACGGTGCTGGAAAAATGGACGGAGCCACATGGATACAAGGACAGACCGTCCATGACAACAACATTATAGTTGAACCATGTTTTGAGGCTATACAGTGTTTACATTGACATTCTTTTACAAACCTTGGAGTAGAACAAGCGTATATTTTGGGGTTCTGATGGGGTACGACAGTTGGATTTAACTCGCGCCATTTACAAGTTATATTCTTCCAGGTTCAATTGGTATATATCATTATTGAAGAAAAAATATATCTAAAAGATGGATGAACCTGACGCAGATTAAAACCCTTTAATGAGAGGAGAAACCGCTGTGAAGAAGTGAGGACTGAGGCACATGCAAACAGCAGTAAAACACAGAGCAGAAGCTTAGCTTTGGCAGCATCTACAGCAGTTTGGCCAACGAATACCTTGGAGTGGAGTTGGAGACACTGCTATATTTTAAACTGGAGAAACTTTCCAATACGTTCCAGTACAGACTAATACTAATACTGTGTTCTGATTAAGGTGGTGTTTGTTTAACTGGCAGATATATTTACGGAGGTGGAGTTGCGCCAGCCCAAAAGTTGAAGCCTTTCCCTAACTCTAACCCTTACCGTAACCTCAAACTAACCTTAACATAACCTCAAACTAACCTTACCGTAACCTCAAACTAACCTTAACGTAACCTCAAACTAACCTTACCGTAACCTCAAACTAACCTTACCGTAACCTCAAACTAACCTTAACGTAACCTCAAACTAACCTTACCGTAACCTCAAACTAACCTTACCGTAACCTCAAACTAACCTTACCGTAACCTCAAACTAACCTTAACGTAAACTCAAACTAACCGTAACCTCAAACTAACCTTACCGTAACCTCAAACTAACCTTAACGTAACCTCAAACTAACCTTACCGTAACCTCAAACTAACCTTAACGTAACCTCAAACTAACCTTAACGTAACCTCAAACTAACCTTACCGTAACCTCAAACTAACCTTAACATAACCTCAAACTAACCTTAACATAACCTCAAACTAACCTTACCGTAACCTCAAACTAACCTTAACGTAAACTCAAACTAACCTTAACCTCAAACTAACCTTAACATAACCTCAAACTAACCTTACCGTAACCTCAAACTAACCTTACTGTAACCTCAAACTAACCTTACCGTAACCTCAAACTAACCTTAACATAACCTCAAACTAACCTTAACATAACCCTGGTTTCTAACCCTAAACGTAACCCTACTTTAACCCTGCACTTCAACCCCTAATGCCAAAGCTGTTTGTTCTGCCAGGTGAATATAAACCTCCTCTGATAAAGGTCCATACTAGTAAACCTATAGGGTCCATACTAGTAAACCTATAGGGTCCATACTAGTAAACCTATAGATAGGGTCCATACTAGTAAACCTATAGGGTCCATACTAGTAAACCTATAGGGTCCATTCTAGTAAACCTATAGATAGGGTCCATACTAGTAAACCTATAGGGTCCATACTAGTAAACCTATAGGGTCCATACTAGTAAACCTATAGGGTCCATTCTAGTAAACCTATAGGGTCCATACTAGTAAACCTATAGGGTCCATTCTAGTAAACCTATAGGGTCCATACAAGTAAACCTATAGGGTCCATACAAGTAAACCTATAGGGTCCATACTAGTAAACCTATAGGGTCCAAACTAGTAAACCTATAGGGTCCATACTAGTAAACCTATAGGGTCCATACAAGTAAACCTATAGGGTCCAAACTAGTAAACCTATAGGGTCCATACAAGTAAACCTATAGGGTCCAAACTAGTAAACCTATAGGGTCCATACAAGTAAACCTATAGGGTCCATACTAGTAAACCTATAGGGTCCATACTAGTAAACCTATAGGGTCCATACTAGTAAGGCAGTTCTCACCAAGGGGGCAAAATATGAATTCCTCCTATATTAACAATGAAACAATAGAGCAAAGGAGACTAAAATGTCAGCTTGAATCTCGGCGGCAGTCAGAGCAGAAGCACCAGAACCAGGAAATACCGACTGACAGTACTGAAACATCCATTCAAATACTAATTAACATTGGTAGTGGGTTTGAAAAAAAAGCAGTATTTATCATAATACAGTATCAGAGTGATACGAGGGTAAAAATTACAAATCATTAGTACATTTCAAAATACAAAGCGTTATTGCATTTTAAAGGTATATATATAAAAATAAAATTTAAAAAAGCACAGGAGGACATAGGTTGTATAAAATGGCACCCTAGTCCCTTTAGAGTGCAGAGGGCCCTGGTCAAAAGAGGGCAGAGGGCCCTGGTCAAAAGAGGGCAGAGGGCCCTGGTCAAAAGAGGGCAGAGGGCCCTGGTCAAAAGAGGGCAGAGGGCCCTGGTCAAAAGAGGGCAGAGGGCCCTGGTCAAAAGTAGTGAACTGTACAGGGAATAGAGTACCACTCCAGAAGCAGCCATAGTCTGGCGGTTCACAGTGATCTCTCCTCAGCTCAGATGAACGCCCCCCTGAAGGGACGTGATTGGTTGTTCTGTCGTTGCCACCGGCAGCGGAGCCTGGCAAGTGGCGTGTCCCGAAGGTTCTCAAACTCTGAGAAACCCAGCTGGTTGAGAAGGTCGTACACCCCGGCCCTGGCTGCCACCTACAGGAGAGACACAGGAGAGAAACACAATGTGTAAAGACCACAGCAGGACAAACAGGAGAAACACAATGTGTAAAGACCACAGCAGGACAAACAGGAGAAACACAATGTGTAGACCACAGCAGGACAAACAGGAGAAACACAATGTGTAGACCACAGCAGGATAAACAGGAGAAACACAATGTGTAAAGACCACAGCAGGAGAAACACAATGTGTAGACCACAGCAGGAGAAACACAATGTGTAGACCACAGCAGGACAAACAGGAGAAACACAATGTGTAAAGACCACAGCAGGACAAACAGGAGAAACACAATGTGTAGACCACAGCAGGAGAAACACAATGTGTAGACCACAGCAGGAGAAACACAATGTGTAGACCACAGCAGGACAAACAGGAGAAACACAATGTGTAGACCACAGCAGGAGAAACACAATGTGTAGACCACAGCAGGACAAACAGGAGAAACACAATGTGTAAAGACCACAGCAGGACAAACAGGAGAAACACAATGTGTAGACCACAGCAGGAGAAACACAATGTGTAGACCACAGCAGGAGAAACACAATGTGTAGACCACAGCAGGACAAACAGGAGAAACACAATGTGTAGACCACAGCAGGACAAACAGGAGAAACACAATGTGTAGACCACAGCAGGACAAACAGGAGAAACACAATGTGTAGACCACAGCAGGACAAACAGGAGAAACACAATGTGTAGACCACAGCAGGAGAAACAGGAGAAACACAATGTGTAGACCACAGCAGGAGAAACACAATGTGTAGACCACAGCAGGACAAACAGGAGAAACACAATGTGTAAAGACCACAGCAGGACAAACAGGAGAAACACAATGTGTAGACCACAGCAGGAGAAACAGGAGAAACACAATGTGTAGACCACAGCAGGATAAACAGGAGAAACACAATGTGTAGACCACAGCAGGACAAACAGGAGAAACACAATGTGTAGACCACAGCAGGAGAAACACAATGTGTAGACCACAGCAGGACAAACAGGAGAAACACAATGTGTAGACCACAGCAGGACAAACAGGAGAAACACAATGTGTAGACCACAGCAGGACAAACAGGAGAAACACAATGTGTAGACCACAGCAGGACAAACAGGAGAAACACAATGTGTAAAGACCACAGCAGGACAAACAGGAGAAACACAATGTGTAAAGACCACAGCAGGACAAACAGGAGAAACACAATGTGTAAAGACCACAGCAGGACAAACAGGAGAAACACAATGTGTAGACCACAGCAGGACAAACAGGAGAAACACATGAACAGAACAGAGAGCAATTCAAGAAGGATCCACACACAGTGAGTAAAGACCAGAGCAGAGCAGCCACCTGGGAGAACCACAGCAGGGAGAACAGGAGAGACAGCTATTGGTTAGAAGACAGCTGGTTGAGGTCACCCACACAACCACAGCAGGAGACACACACAGGAAACAACTTAAGAACTAAGAACAGAACGGGCTGAAACATCAATGCACTTTATTTGTCAGTGATCTCAGACCAAAACGTTTAACTCTACTTACAATGTCCTGTTAACACCCTACATAACCACAGCAGATACACAGGGTCAATGTCCTGTTAACACCCTACACAACCACAGCAGATACACAGAGACACACGGGGTCAATGTCCTGTTAACACCCTACATAACCACAGCAGATACACAGAGACACACGGGGTCAATGTCGTGTTAACACCCTACATAACCACAGCAGATACACAGAGACACACAGGGTCAATGTCCTGTTATCACCCTACATAACCACAGCAGATACACAGGGTCAATGTCCTGTTAACACCCTACATAACCACAGCAGATACACAGGGTCAATGTCCTGTTAACACCCTACATAACCACAGCAGATACACAGAGACTCACAGGGTCAATGTCCTGTTAACACCCTACACAACCACAGCAGATACACAGGGTCAATGTCCTGTTAACACCCTACATAACCACAGCAGATACACAGAGACTCACAGGGTCAATGTCCTAGTTAACACCCTACATAACCACAGCAGATACACAGGGTCAATGTCCTGTTTACACCCTACATAACCACAGCAGATACACAGAGACTCACAGGGTCAATGTCCTAGTTAACACCCTACATAACCACAGCAGATACACAGAGACTCACAGGGTCAATGTCCTGTTAACACCCTACATAACCACAGCAGATACACAGAGACTCACAGGGTCAATGTCCTAGTTAACACCCTACATAACCACAGCAGATACACAGAGACTCACAGGGTCAATGTCCTAGTTAACACCCTACATAACCACAGCAGATACACAGGGTCAATGTCCTGTTAACACCCTACATAACCACAGCAGATACACAGAGACTCACAGGGTCAATGTCCTAGTTAACACCCTACATAACCACAGCAGATACACAGAGACTCACAGGGTCAATGTCCTGTTAACACCCTACATAACCACAGCAGATACACAGAGATACACAGGGTCAATGTCCTGTTAACACCCTACATAACCACAGCAGATACACAGAGACTCACAGGGTCAATGTCCTAGTTAACACCCTACATAACCACAGCAGATACACAGGGTCAATGTCCTAGTTAACACCCTACACAACCACAGCAGATACACAGAGACTCACAGGGTCAATGTCCTAGTTAACACCCTACATAACCACAGCAGATACACAGAGATACACAGGGTCAATGTCATGTTAACACCCTACATAACCACAGCAGATACACAGAGACTCACAGGGTCAATGTCCTAGTTAACACCCTACATAACCACAGCAGATACACAGGGTCAATGTCCTGTTAACACCCTACATAACCACAGCAGATACACAGGGTCAATGTCCTGTTAACACCCTACATAACCACAGCAGATACACAGAGACTCACAGGGTCAATGTCCTAGTTAACACCCTACATAACCACAGCAGATACACAGAGACTCACAGGGTCAATGTCCTGTTAACACCCTACATAACCACAGCAGATACACAGACTCACAGGGTCAATGTCCTGTTAACACCCTACATAACCACAGCAGATACACAGAGACTCACAGGGTCAATGTCCTGTTAACACACTACATAACCACAGCAGATACACAGGGTCAATGTCCTGTTAACACTCTACATAACCACAGCAGATACACAGGGTCAATGTCATGTTAACACCCTACATAACCACAGCAGATACACAGACTCACAGGGTCAATGTCCTGTTAACACCCTACATAACCACAGCAGATACACAGAGACTCACAGGGTCAATGTCCTAGTTAACACCCTACATAACCACAGCAGATACACAGAGACTCACCGGGTCAATGTCCTGTTAACACCCTACATAACCACAGCAGATACACAGAGACACACGGGGTCAATGTCCTGTTATCACCCTACATAACCACAGCAGATACACAGGGTCAATGTCCTGTTTACACCCTACATAACCACAGCAGATACACAGAGACACACAGGGTCAATGTCCTGTTTACACCCTACATAACCACAGCAGATACACAGAGACACACAGGGTCAATGTCCTGTTTACACCCTACATAACCACAGCAGATACACAGAGACACACAGGGTCAATGTCCTGTTATCACCCAACATAACCACAGCAGATACACAGGGTCAATGTCATGTTAACACCCTACATAACCACAGCAGATACACAGAGACTCACAGGGTCAATGTCCTAGTTAACACCCTACATAACCACAGCAGATACACAGAGACTCACAGGGTCAATGTCCTAGTTAACACCCTACATAACCACAGCAGATACACAGAGACTCACAGGGTCAATGTCCTAGTTAACACCCTACATAACCACAGCAGATACACAGGGACACACGGGGTCAATGTCATGTTAACACCCTACATAACCACAGCAGATACACAGGGTCAATGTCATGTTAACACCCTACATAACCACAGCAGATACACAGAGACTCACAGGGTCAATGTCCTAGTTAACACCCTACATAACCACAGCAGATACACAGAGACTCACAGGGTCAATGTCCTAGTTAACACCCTACATAACCACAGCAGATACACAGAGACTCACAGGGTCAATGTCCTAGTTAACACCCTACATAACCACAGCAGATACACAGGAAACAATAAATAAATACATCAATTACATTTAGCCATAGATAGAAGAACTTTA
>NW_027011590.1:0-23299 GCF_036934945.1 Oncorhynchus masou masou | reverse complement strand
CAACCACAGTAGGAGACAAACACCAAGGGGCCCGAGGCTCCGAAATCTATTTTTATGCTCTAGTCCTTACCTGGGTGTGCTGAGGTGGAGGTTGGGGGGGTATGGTGCCCTGCGTGGCCAGGAGTCTTGGCCCAGGGGTTAGTCTCTCGGGCAGGAAGTGGAGGGGGCAGTGCTGGAGAGTTAGACAAAGCAGAAGGAGTGAAGACAGGACCTTTCACAACAGGAAACAGAAAAACATGACCTGCGAGTAGTTCAGTAGTATATAGTAGTATATAGACATGGTAATATTAGATGATACATACAGACACCATGTGGTAATATTAGATGATACATACAGACACCATGTGGTAATATTAGATGATACATACAGACACCATGTGGTAATATTAGATGATACATACAGACACCATGTGGTATATAGACATGGTAATATTAGATGATACATACAGACACCATGTGGTAATATTAGATGATACATACAGACACCATGTGGTATATAGACATGGTAATATTAGATGATACATACAGACACCATGTTGTAATATTAGATGATACATACAGACACCATGTGGTAATATTAGATGATACATACAGACACCATGTGGTATATAGACATGGTAATATTAGATGATACATACAGACACCATGTGGTAATATTAGATGATTGAATATGGAAGAAATGAACAACTGAAGTATCATAATCACTTTATAGCGTGTTATTCAAAATGCAGGGAGACAAGGCCTAGAAAAACACGTGAACTTGTGTTATTGTGTGTGTGTCGGCGGTCTTGGTTTGTGTTGCAGTGGAGTGTAGTTACCTGGCTGAGCCCCGGGGCGCTACAGGTGACTGTGGGGTGGAGGTTGGCCGGGCATGGGGGCCTGGGAGAGAGGGGTCTTCAGGAGGCCCACTGAAGGCTGAGGCGATCTGGGTACACAACGAGCTGATGCTGTCGCCCTCTCCCTCCACCTCTGGGACTGGAGGAACGGTACATGGACATTTGTCAAACATTCAGCCATGAGGTACCCTCACAAAAAACACTGTTCATGATGAGTGCTGTCTGGGGGCGCTGAGGACGGAGCAGAAGACACAATACTGTTGTATTGGACAGAAACATTATGGACAATACTGTTGTATTGTATTGGACAGAATCATTATGGACAATACTGTTGTATTGTATTGGACAGAATCATTATGGACAATACTGTTGTATTGGACAGAATCATTATGGACAATACTGTTGTGTTGGACAGAAACTTTATGGACAATACTGTTGTATTGTAGTGGACAGAAACATTATGGACAATACTGTTGTATTGTATTGGACAGAATCATTATGGACAATACTGTTGTATTGTAGTGGACAGAATCATTATGGACAATACTGTTGTAGTGGACAGAAACATTATGGACAATACTGTTGTATTGTATTGGACAGAATCATTATGGACAATACTGTTGTATTGTAGTGGACAGAATCATTATGGACAATACTGTTGTAGTGGACAGAATCATTATGGACAATACTGTTGTGATGGACAGAATCATTATGGACAATACTGTTGTATTGTATTGGACAGAAACATTATGGACAATACTGTTTGTATTGGACAGAATCATTATGAACAATTGTATTGGACAGAATCATTATGGACAATACTGTTGTATTGGACAGAATCATTATGGACAATACTGTTGTAGTGGACAGAATCATTATGGACAATACTGTTGTATTGTATTGGACAGAAACATTATGGACAATACTGTTGTATTGGACAGAAACATTATGGACAATACTGTTGTATTGGACAGAAACATTATGGACAATACTGTTGTAGTGGACAGAAACATTATGGACAATACTGTTGTATTATGGACAATACTGTTGTAGTGGACAGAATCATTATGGACAATACTGTTGTAGTGGACAGAATCATTATGGACAATACTGTTGTATTGTGTTGTTTTGGACAGAAACATTATGGACAATACTGTTGTATTGTAGTGGACAGAAACATTATGGACAATACTGTTGTATTGGACAGAATCATTATGGACAATACTGTTGTATTGGACAGAAACATTATGGACAATACTGTTGTATTGGACAGAATCATTATGGACAATACTGTTGTATTGGACAGAATCATTATGGACAATACTGTTGTATTGTAGTGGACAGAATCATTATGGACAATACTGTTGTATTGGACAGAATCATTATGGACAATACTGTTGTGTTGGACAGAAACATTATGGACAATACTGTTGTATTGTAGTGGACAGAATCATTATGGACAATACTGTTGTATTGTAGTGGACAGAATCATTATGGACAATACTGTTGTAGTGGACAGAAACATTATGGACAATACTGTTGTATTGTAGTGGACAGAATCATTATGGACAATACTGTTGTAGTGGACAGAATCATTATGGACAATACTGTTGTATTGTATTGGACGGAAACATTATGGACAATACTGTTGTAGTGGACAGAATCATTATGGACAATACTGTTGTATTGGACAGAATCATTATGGACAATACTGTTGTGTTGGACAGAATAATTATGGACAATACTGTTGTATTGGACAGAATATTATGGACAATACTGTTGTATTGGACAGAATCATTATGGACAATACTGTTGTAGTGGACAGAATCATTATGGACAATACTGTTGTAGTGGACAGAATCATTATGGACAATACTGTTGTATTGGACAGAAACATTATGGACAATACTGTTGTAGTGGACAGAAACATTATGGACAATACTGTTGTATTGGACAGAATCATTATGGACAATACTGTTGTAGTATATGGACAATATAGTGGACAGAAACATTATGGACAATACTGTTGTATTGGACAGAATCATTATGGACAATACTGTTGTGTTGGACAGAAACATTATGGACAATACTGTTGTATTGGACAGAATCATTATGGACAATACTGTTGTAGTGGACAGAAACATTATGGACAATACTGTTGTAGTGGACAGAATCATTATGGACAATACTGTTGTGTTGTAGTGGACAGAAACATTATGGACAATACTGTTGTAGTGGACAGAATCATTATGGACAATACTGTTGTAGTGGACAGAATCATTATGGACAATACTGTTGTAGTGGACAGAATCATTATGGACAATACTGTTGTATTGTAGTGGACAGAATCATTATGGACAATACTGTTGTAGTGGACAGAATCATTATGGACAATACTGTTGTAGTGGACAGAATCATTATGGACAATACTGTTGTATTGGACAGAATCATTATGGACAATACTGTTGTAGTGGACAGAATCATTATGGACAATACTGTTGTAGTGGACAGAATCATTATGGACAATACTGTTGTATTGGACAGAATCATTATGGACAATACTGTTGTAGTTGTAGTGGACAGAATACTGTTTAGTGGACAATACTGTTGACAATATTGTAGTGGACAGAAACATTATGGACAATACTGTTGTAGTGGACAGAATCATTATGGACAATACTGTTGTATTGGATGAAACATTATGGAACTGTTTATGGGACAATACTGTTGTAGTGGACAAACATTATGGACAATACTGTTGTATTGTAGTGGACAGAAACATTATGGACAATACTGTTGTATTGGACAGAAACATTATGGACAATACTGTTGTATAGTGGACAGAATCATTATGGACAATACTGTTGTATTGGACAGAATCATTATGGACAATACTGTTGTATTGGACAGAATCATTATGGACAATACTGTTGTATTGTATTGGACAGAATCATTATGGACAATACTGTTGTATTGGACAGAACATTATGGACAATACTGTTGTATTGTATTGGACAGAACAGAACATTATGGACAATACTGTTGTAGTGGACAGAATCATTATGGACAATACTGTTGTATTGGACAGAAACATTATGGACAATACTGTTGTATTGGACAGAATCATTATGGACAATACTGTTGTATTGGACAGAATCAAACATTATGGACAATACAATACTGTTGTAGTGGACAGAATCATTATGGACAATACTGTTGTGTTGTAGTGGACAGAAACATTATGGACAATACTGTTGTATTGGACAGAAACATTATGGACAATACTGTTGTATTGGACAGAATCATTATGGACAATACTGTTGTATTGGACAGAATCATTATGGACAATACTGTTGTAGTGGACAGAATCATTATGGACAATACTGTTGTATTGTAGTGGACAGAATCATTATGGACAATACTGTTGTATTGGACAGAAACATTATGGACAATACTGTTGTATTGGACAGAAACATTTGGACAATACTGTTGTATTGGACAGAAACATTATGGACAATACTGTTGTATTGTATTGGACAGAATCATTATGGACAATACTGTTGACAATATTGTAGTGGACAGAATCATTATGGACAATACTGTTGTATTGGACAGAATCATTATGGACAATACTGTTGTATAGTGGACAGAATCATTATGGACAATACTGTTGTAGTGGACAGAAACATTATGGACAATACTGTTGTAGTGGACAGAAACATTATGGACAATACTGTTGTATTGTATTGGACAGAAACATTATGGACAATACTGTTGTATTGGACAGAAACATTATGGACAATACTGTTGTATTGTAGTGGACAGAATCATTATGGACAATACTGTTGTAGTGGACAGAAACATTATGGACAATACTGTTGTAGTGGACAGAATCATTATGGACAATACTGTTGTAGTGGACAGAAACATTATGGACAATACTGTTGTATTGGTCAGAATCATTATGGACAATACTGTTGTAGTGGACAGAAACATTATGGACAATATTTGTATTGTATTGAACTTAAACATTATGGACCAATACTGTTGTAGTGGACAGAATCATTATGGACAATACTGTTGTAGTGGACAGAAACATTATGGATTAATACTGTTATGTGTATTGGACAGAAACATTATGGACAATACTGTTGGCAAATGGACAGAATCATTATGGACAATACTGTTGTATTGTATTGGACAGAATCATTATGGACAATACTGTTGTAGTGGACAGAATCATTATGGACAATGCTGTTGTATTGTATTGGACAGAATCATTATGGACAATACCATTGTAGTGGACAAGTCATTATGGACAATACTGTTGTGTTGTATTGGACAGAATCATTATGGACAATACTGTTGTAGTGGACAGAATCATTATGGACAATACTGTTGTATTGGACAGAAACATTATGGACAATACTGTTGTAGTGGACGGAAACATTATGGACAATACTGTTGTATTGGACAGAAACATTATGGACAATACTGTTGTATTGTAGTGGACAGAATCATTATGGACAATACTGTTGTAGTGGACGGAAACATTATGGACAATACTGTTGTAGTGGACAGAATCATTATGGACAATACTGTTGTATTGGACAGAAACATTATGGACAATACTGTTGTATTGGACAGAATCATTATGGACAATACTGTTGTAGTGGACAGAAACATTATGGACAATACTGTTGTAGTGGACAGAAACATGATGGACAATACTGTTGTAGTGGACAGAATCATTATGGACAATACTGTTGTAGTGGACAGAATCATTATGGACAATACTGTTGTATTGTATTGGACAGAAACATTATGGACAATACTGTTGTAGTGGACAGAATCATTATGGACAATACTGTTGTATTGGACAGAATCATTATGGACAATACTGTTGTAGTGGACAGAATCATTATGGACAATACTGTTGTATTGGACAGAATCATTATGGACAAATACTGTTGTAGTGGACAGAAACATTATGGACAATACTTTGTTGTATTGGACAGAAACATTATGGACAATACTGTTGTATTGGACAGAATCATTATGGACAATACTGTTGTAGTGGACAGAATCATTATGGACAATGCTGTTGTAGTGGACAGAATCATTATGGACAATACTGTTGTATTGGACAGAATCATTATGGACAATACAGTTGTAGTGGACAGAATCATTATGGACAATACTGTTGTAGTGGACAGAATCATTATGGACAATGCTGTTGCTTATTGGACAGAATCATTATGGACAATACTGTTGTATTGGACAGAAACATTATGGACAATACTGTTGTATTGGACAGAATCATTATGGACAATACTGTTGTATTGGACAGAAACATTATGGACAATACTGTTGTATTGGACAGAATCATTATGGACAATACTGTTGTAGTGGACAGAAACATTATGGACAATACTGTTGTAGTGGACAGTCATTATGGACAATACTGTTGTATTGTATTGGACAGAATCATTATGGACAATACTGTTGTATTGTATTGGACAGAAAACATTATGGACAATACTGTTGTATTGGACGGAAACATTATGGACAAAAACATTCAGAAAACCAAAGCTCACATAGCAAGCCACTGATGCCTAATATTGTTTCATACATGGTTACAAAGTGATGTATTGATCTATTGTAGGTGAATGAGACAGAGTGGACCCACATCTGACCTGTGTTGTTCATTGTTTAAGTGAGACTAGCTAGACTGACCTGTGTTGTTCATTGTTTAAGTGAGACTAGCTAGACTGACCTGTGTTGTTCATTGTTTAAGTCAGACTAGCTAGACTGACCTGTGTTGTTCATTGTTTAAGTGAGACTAGCTACAGACTGATCTGTGTTGTTCATTGTTTAAGTGAGACTAGCTAGACTGACCTGTGTTGTTCATTGTTTAAAGTCAGACTAGCTAGACTGACCCTGTGTTCATTGTTTAGTGAGACTAGCAGACTGACCTGTGTTGTTCATTGTTTAAGTGAGACTAGCTAGACTGACCTGTGTTGTTCATTGTTTAAGTCAGACTAGCTAGACTGACCCTGTGTTGTTCATTGTTTAAGTCAGACTAGCTAGACTGACCTGTGTTGTTCATTGTTTAAGTCAGACTAGCTAGACTGACCTGTGTTGTTCATTGTTTAGTGAGACTAGCTACAGACTGACCTGTGTTGTTCATTGTTTAAGTGAGACTAGCTAGACTGACCTGTGTTGTTCATTGTTTAAGTCCAGACTAGCTACAGACTGACCTGTGTTGTTCATTGTTTTAAGTCAGAGCTACAGACTGACCTGTGTTGTTCATTGTTTAAGTGAGACTAGCTACTGACTGACCTGTGTTGTTCATTGTTTAAGTGAGACTAGCTACTGACTGACCTGTGTTGTTCATTGTTTAAGTGAGACTAGCTACAGACTGACCTGTGTTGTTCATTGGGAAGTCAGACAGCTACTGACTGACCTGTGTTGTTCATGGGGAAGTCAGACTAGCTAGACTGACCTGTGTTGTTCATTGTTTAAGTGAGACTAGCTACAGACTGACCTGTGTTGTTCATTGTTTAAGTGAGACTGGCTACAGACTGACCTGTGTTGTTCATTGTTAAGTCAGACTAGCTACAGACTGACCTGTGTTGTTCATTGTTTAAGTGAGACTAGCTAGACTGACCTGTGTTGTTCATTGTTTAAGTCAGACTAGCTACAAACTGACCTGTGTTGTTCATTGTTTAAGTCAGACTAGCTACAGACTGACCTGTGTTGTTCATTGTTTAAGTGAGACTAGCTAGACTGACCTGTGTTGTTCATTGTTTTAAAGTGAGACTAGCTACAGACTGACCTGTGTTGTTCATTGTTTAAGTGAGACTAGCTACAGACTGACCTGTGTTGTTCATTGTTTAAGTGAGACTAGCTACAGACTGACCTGTGTTGTTCATTGTTTAAGTGAGACTAGCTACTGACTGACCTGTGTTGTTCATTGTTTAAGTGAGACTAGCTACAGACTGACCTGTGTTGTTCATTGTTTAAGTGAGACTAGCTACTGACTGACCTGTGTTGTTCATTGTTTAAGTGAGACTAGCTACAGACCTGTGTTGTTCATTGTTTAAGTGAGACTAGCTACTGACTGACCTGTGTTGTTCATTGTTTAAGTGAGACTAGCTACAGACTGACCTGTGTTGTTCATTGTTTAAGTGAGACTAGCTACTGACTGACCTGTGTTGTTCATGGGGAAGTCAGACTGCATGGTAGGGGGCAGATCGTTCATCCTGAGGGACAGCTGCCGTTTGAAGGGAGAGGAGTTGTTGTTGAGGGCAGGGAACCCTCTGAAGGAACCTGTCTGGCCAGGACCTCCACTGGGCGTGTCTGCGGGGGATAACCTGGGGGCCCAGGGGAGGGGAGGGAGGAGGACGGTGGCCCTGGTAGAGGGGGCCACAGCCTGGTTCACCACACACCCTCACTGGGGCCTGAGGAGAGAGGGATGGGGGGCCTGACTTCGCCCTCTGCTGTAGGAAACATCAGGGGACGGCAGACCACCAGATAAATACATCATGTAAAGAATGGGACACAAGAACACAAGAACACACACACACACACACACACACACACACACACACACACACACACACACACACACACACACACACACACACCTTTCTTGTCCTGCAGCTGCCTCATGACCTCCTCTCGCTCCGCGGCTTCATTCGCCGTGGTAACTCTGAACAGGCCCTCCCTGGTGAAGGTGGTTCTGTTGGAGTCGAAGGTTGCTGTGACACCACACTCCTTCTCTCTCTTCTGTTTCCTCTCCAGACAGGCAGCGAAGGCACAGCCCACTGAGTGGCTCAGGCTCTCCCTTAACACAATACCACATAACACCTTAACACAATACCACATAACACCTTAACACAATACCACATAACACCTTAACACAATACCACATAACACACCTTAACACAATACCGTAACACCTTAACACAATACCACATAACACCTTAACACAATACCACATAACACCTTAACACAATACCACATAACACCTTAACACAATACCACATAACACCTTAACACAATACCAGATAACACCTTAACACAATACCACATAACACCTTAACACAATACAGATAACACCTTAACACAATACCACATAACACCTTAACACAATGCACATAACACCTTAACACAATACCAGATAACACCTTAACACAATACCACATAACACCTTAACACAATACCACATAACACCTTAACACAATACCACATAACACCTTAATAACAGTCTCCCTGAGACAACACTTCAGTAATAGTATTTGGTATTATCTGTTGTGAAAGCAGCAGCTACTCTTCTGGGCGTCAACACAGAACATGAAACACAGAACACAGACCATGAAACACAGAACACAGAACACAAAACACAGAACACAGACCACGAAACACAGAACACAGACCATGAAACACAGAACACAAACCATGAAACACAGAACACAAAACATGAAACACAGAACACAGACCATGAAACACAGAACACAAAACACAGAACACAGACCATGAAACACAGAACACAAAACACAGAACACAGACCACGAAACACAGAACACAGACCATGAAACACAGAACACAGACCATGAAACACAGAACACAAAACATGGAAACACAGAACACAGACCATGAAACACAGAACACAAAACACAGAACACAAAACATGAAACACATGAAACACAGAACATGAAACACAGAACACAAAACATGAAACACAGAACACAAAACATGAAACACAGAACACAGACCATGAAACACAGAACACAGACCATGAAACACAGAACACAAAACATGAAACACAGAACACAGACCATGAAACACAGAACACAAAACACAGAACACAGACCATGAAACACAGAACACAAAACACAGAACACAAAACATGAAACACAAAACATGAAACACAGAACACAGACCATGAAACACAAAACATGAAACACAGAACATGAAACACAGAACACAGACCATGAAACACAGAACACAGAACATGAAACACAGAACACAGAACACAAAACATGAAACACAGAACATGAAACACAGAACACAGACCATGAAACACAGAACACAGAACATGAAGAACAAAACACAAAACATGAAACAGAACACAGAACATGAAACACAGAACACAGACCATGAAACACAGTACACAAAACATGAAACACAGAACACAAAACATGAAACACAGACCACAAAACATGAAACACAAAACATGAAACACAGAACACTAAACATGAAACACAAAACACAGAACACGAGACACAGAACACGAAACATGAAACACAGAACACAAAACATGAAACACAGAACACAAAACACAGAACATGAAACACAGACCACAAAACATGAAACACAAAACATGAAACACGAAACACAGAACACAAAACATGAAACACAGAACATAAAACACAGAACACGAAACACAGAACACAAAACATGAAACACAGAACACAAAACATGAAACACAGTACACAGAACACAAAACATGAAACACGGAACACAAAACATGAAACACAAAACATGAAACACAAAACATGAAACACAAAACATGAAACACAGAACATGAAACACGACATAATACAGAACATCAATAGACAAGGACATCTCAAGGGCAACACGACGTACATTTAAAAACATCACGTAGCCTACATATCAGTACATATCAGTACATACACACAAACTATCTAGGTCTAATAGGGGAGAGGCGTTGTGCCGCGAGGTGTTGCTTTCTCTGTTTTTTGAAACCAGGTGTTCTGTTAATTTGAGCATTATGAGATGGAACGGAGTTCAATGCAATAAGGGCTCTCTATAATACTGTGCTCTTTCTTGAATTTGTTCTGGATTTGGGGACTATGAAAAGACCCCTGGTGGCATGTCTGGTGGGATAAGTGTGTGTGTGTGTGTCAGAGCTGTGTGTAAGTTGACGATGCAAACATTTTGGGATTTTCAACACTTCAGTCATGACATGAGGCATAAGAAGATGTTTGGCTTCGCAATAGGAGACTCTCCTTGTGTGATGTTAGTTCATGATTTACAGCACCACCTGCCAATGCTGAGGGTTTTATCATTTCACTAGTGAGACTAGCTTAAGGTCTTATCATTTCACCAGTGAGACTAGCTTAAGGTCTTATCATTTCACTAGTGAGACTAGCTTAAGGTCTTATCATTTCACCAGTGAGACTAGCTTAAGGTCTTATCATTTCACCAGTGAGACTAGCTTAAGGTCTTATCGTTTCACTAGTGAGACTAGCTTAAGGTCTTATCGTTTCACTAGTGAGACTAGCTTAAGGTCTTATCATTTCACTAGTGAGACTAGCTTAAGGTCTTATCATTTCACCAGTGAGACTAGCTTAAGGTCTTATCATTTCACTAGTGAGACTAGCTTAAGGTCTTATCACTTCACTAGTGAGACTAGCTTAAGGTCTTATCATTTCACTAGTGAGACTAGCTTAAGGTCTTATCATTTCACTAGTGAGACTAGCTTAAGGTCTTATCATTTCAATAGTGAGACTAGCTTAAGGTCTTATCATTTCAATAGTGAGACTAGCTTAAGGTCTTATCATTTCAATAGTGAGACTAGCTTAAGGTCTTCCTTATCATTTCACCAGTGAGAATAGCTTAAGGTCTTATCATTTCACCAGTGAGACTAGCTTAAGGTCTTATCATTTCACTAGTGAGACTAGCTTAAGGTCTTATCACTTCACCAGTGAGACTAGCTTAAGGTCTTCCTTATCATTTCACTAGTGAGACTAGCTTAAGGTCTTATCATTTCACTAGTGAGACTAGCTTAAGGTCTTATCATTTCACTAGTGAGACTAGCTTAAGGTCTTATCATTTCAATAGTGAGACTAGCTTAAGGTCTTCCTTATCATTTCACCAGTGAGAATAGCTTAAGGTCTTATCATTTCACCAGTGAGACTAGCTTAAGGTCTTATCATTTCAATAGTGAGACTAGCTTAAGGTCTTATCACTTCACCAGTGAGACTAGCTTAAGGTCTTCCTTATCATTTCACTAGTGAGACTAGCTTAAGGTCTTATCATTTCACTAGTGAGACTAGCTTAAGGTCTTATCATTTCAATAGTGAGACTAGCTTAAGGTCTTATCATTTCAATAGTGAGACTAGCTTAAGGTCTTATCATTTCAATAGTGAGACTAGCTTAAGGTCTTCCTTATCATTTCACCAGTGAGAATAGCTTAAGGTCTTATCATTTCACCAGTGAGACTAGCTTAAGGTCTTATCATTTCACTAGTGAGACTAGCTTAAGGTCTTATCACTTCACCAGTGAGACTAGCTTAAGGTCTTCCTTATCATTTCACTAGTGAGACTAGCTTAAGGTCTTATCATTTCACTAGTGAGACTAGCTTAAGGTCTTATCATTTCAATAGTGAGACTAGCTTAAGGTCTTATCATTTCAATAGTGAGACTAGCTTAAGGTCTTCCTTATCATTTCACCAGTGAGAATAGCTTAAGGTCTTATCATTTCACCAGTGAGACTAGCTTAAGGTCTTATCATTTCACTAGTGAGACGAGTTTAAGGTCTTCCTTATCATTTCACCAGTGAGAATAGCTTAAGGTCTTCCTTATTAACTTGGGCCCAAGAGTGGTTCATCGGTCTAAGGCACTGCATCTTCGTGCTAGATGCGTCACTACAGACCCATGGTTCGATTCCAGGCTGTATCACAACCGGCCGAGATTGGGAGTCCCATAGGGCGGCGCACAATTGGCCCAGCGTCGTCCGGGTTTGGCCCCGGGTAGGCCGTCATTGTAAATTAGAATTTGTTCTTAACTGAATTGCCTAGTTAATAAATAAATATAAAAAAAGTCAGCTGGGGTTAGTGTAACAGGTTAGAGTCTGGCTCAGGGGTTAGGATAACAGGTCAGGGTCTGGTTTAGGGGTTAGGGTAACAGGTTAGGGTCTGCTTTAGGGGTTAGGGTCCGGTTTAGGGGTTAGGGTAACAGGTTAGGGTCTAGTTTAGGGGTTAGGGTAACAGGTTAGGGTCTGGTTCAGGGGTTAGGGTAACAGGTTAGGGTCTGGTTTTGGGGTTAAGGTAACAGGTTAGGGTCTGGTTTTGGGGATAGGGTAACAGGTTAGGGTCTGGTTTAGGGGTTAGAGTCTGGTTTTGGGGTTAGGGTAACAGGTTAGGGTCTGGTTTTGGGGATAGGGTAACAGGTTAGGGTCTGGTTTTGGGGATAGGTAACAGGTTAGGGTCTGGTTTAGGGGTTAGAGTCTGGTTTTGGGGTTAGGGTCTGGTTTAGGGGTTAGGGTAACAGGTTAGGGTCTGGTTTTGGGGTTAGTGGAACAGGTTAGGGTCTGGTTTAGGGGTTAGGGTCTGGTTTAGGGGTTAGGGTAACAGGTTAGGGTCTGGTTTTGGGATTAGGGTAACAGGTTAGGGTCTGGTTTTTGGAGGTTAGGGTCTGGTTTAGGGGTTAGGGTAACAGGTTAGGGTCTGGTTTTGGGGTTAGGGTAACAGGTTAGGGTCTGGTTTAGGGGTTAGGGTAACAGGTTAGGGTCTGATTTTGGTGTTAGGGTCTGGTTTAAGGGTTAGGGTAACAAGTTAGGGTCTGGTTTAGGGGGTTAGGGTCTGGTTTAGGGGTTAGGGTCTGGTTTAGGGGTTAGGGTCTGGTTTAGGGGGTTAGGGTCTGGTTTAGGGGTTAGGGTAACAAGTTAGTGTCTGGTTTTGGGGTTAGGAGATAGGTGTTAGGGGGTTAGGCTAACAGGTTAGGGTCTGATTTTGGGGTTAGAGTAACAGGTTAGTGTCTGGTTTAGGGGTTAGGAGGTAGGTGTTAGGGGGTTAGTGTAACAGGTTAGGGTAACAGGTTAGGGTAACAGGTTAGGGCCTGGTTTAGGGGTTAGGGTAACAGGTTAGGGTCTGGTTTAGGGGTTAGGGTAACAGGTTAGGGTCTGGTTAGGAGGTAGGTGTTAGGTGGTTAGGGTCTGGTTTTGGGGTTAGGAGATGGGTGTTAGGGGTTAGTGTAACAGGTTAGGTAACAGGTTAGGGCCTGGTTTAGGGGTTAGGGTAACAGGTTAGGTAACAGGTTAGGGCCTGGTTTAGGGGTTAGGGTAACAGGTTAAGGTCTGGTTTAGGGGTTAGGTAACAGGTTAGGGTCTGGTTTAGGGTTAGGGTAACAGGTTAGGGTAACAGGTTAGGGCCTGGTTTAGGGGTCAGGGTAACAGGTTAGGGTCTGGTTTAGGGGTTAGGTAACAGGTTAGGGTCTGGTTTAGGGGTTAGGGTAACAGGTTAGGGTCTGGTTTTGGGGTTAGGGTCTGGTTTAGGGTAACAGGTTAGTGTCTGATTTTGGGGTTAGGGCCTGGTTTAGGGGTTAGGGTAACAGGTTAAGGTCTGGTTTAGGGGTTAGGGTAACAGGTTAGGGTCTGGTTTAGGGGTTAGGGTAACAGGTTAAGGTCTGGTTTAGGGTAACAGGTTAGGGTCTGGTTTAGGGGTTAGGGTCAGGAATAGGGGTTAGGGTAACAGGTTAGGGTAACAGGTTCGGGCCTGGTTTAGGGTTAGGGTAACAGGTTAGGGTCTGGTTTAGGGTTAGGGTAACAGGTTAGGGTCTGGTTTAGGGGTTAGGGTAACAGGTTAGGGTCTGGTTTAGGGTTAGGTAACAGGTTAGGGTCTGGTTTTGGGTTAGGGTCTGGTTTAGGGTAACAGGTTAGTGTCTGATTTTGGGGTTAGGGCCTGGTTTAGGGGTTAGGGTAAAAGGTTAAGGTCTGGTTTAGGGTTAGGGTAACAGGTTAGGGTCTGGTTTAGGGGTTAGGGTAACAGGTTAGGGTAACAGGTTAGGGCCTGGTTTAGGGGTGAGGGTAACAGGTTAGGGTCTGGTTTAGGGGTTAGGTAACAGGTTAGGGTCTGGTTTAGGGGTTAGGTAACAGGTTAGGGTCTGGTTTTGGGGTTAGGGTCTGGTTTAGGGTAACAGGTTAGTGTCTGGTTTAGGGGTTAGGGTCTGGTTTAGGGGGTTAGGGTCTGGTTTAGGGGTTAGGGTAACAGGTTAGGGTCTGGTTTAGGGGTTAGGGTAACAGGTTAGGGTCTGGTTTAGGGGGTTAGGGTAACAGGTTAGGGTCTGGTTTAGGGGTTAGGGTAACAGGTTAGGGTCTGGTTTAGGGGTTAGGGTAACAGGTTAGGGTCTGGTTTTGGGGATAGGGTAACAGGTTAGGGTCTGGTTTTGGGGATAGGGTAACAGGTTAGGGTCTGGTTTAGGGGTTAGAGTCTGGTTTTGGGGTTAGGGTCTGGTTTAGGGGTTAGGGTAACAGGTTAGGGTCTGGTTTTGGGGTTAGTGGAACAGGTTAGGGTCTGGTTTAGGGGTTAGGGTCTGGTTTAGGGGTTAGGGTAACAGGTTAGGGGTCTGGTTTTGGGATTAGGGTAACAGGTTAGGGTCTGGTTTTGGGGTTAGGGTCTGGTTTAGGGGTTAGGGTAACAGGTTAGGGTCTGGTTTTGGGGTTAGGGTAACAGGTTAGGGTCTGGTTTAGGGGTTAGGGTAACAGGTTAGGGTCTGATTTTGGTGTTAGGGTCTGGTTTAAGGGTTAGGGTAACAAGTTAGGGTCTGGTTTAGGGGGTTAGGGTCTGGTTTAGGGGTTAGGGTCTGGTTTAGGGGTTAGGGTCTGGTTTAGGGGTTAGGGTCTGGTTTAGGGGTTAGGGTAACAAGTTAGTGTCTGGTTTGGGGTTAGGAGATAGGTGTTAGGGGTTAGGCTAACAGGTTAGGGTCTGATTTTGGGGTTAGAGTAACAGGTTAGTGTCTGGTTTAGGGGTTAGGAGGTAGGTGTTAGGGGGTTAGTGTAACAGGTTAGGGTAACAGGTTAGGGTAACAGGTTAGGGCCTGGTTTAGGGGTTAGGGTAACAGGTTAGGGTCTGGTTTAGGGGTTAGGGTAACAGGTTAGGGTCTGGTTAGGAGGTAGGTGTTAGGTGGTTAGGGTCTGGTTTTGGGGTTAGGAGATGGGTGTTAGGGGTTAGTGTAACAGGTTAGGGTAACAGGTTAGGGCCTGGTTTAGGGGTTAGGTAACAGGTTAGGGTAACAGGTTAGGGCCTGGTTTAGGGGTTAGGGTAACAGGTTAAGGTCTGGTTTAGGGGTTAGGGTAACAGGTTAGGGTCTGGTTTAGGGTTAGGGTAACAGGTTAGGGTAACAGGTTAGGGCCTGGTTTAGGGGTCAGGGTAACAGGTTAGGGTCTGGTTTAGGGGTTAGGGTAACAGGTTAGGGTCTGGTTTAGGGGTTAGGGTAACAGGTTAGGGTCTGGTTTTGGGGTTAGGGTCTGGTTTAGGGTAACAGGTTAGTGTCTGATTTTGGGGTTAGGGCCTGGTTTAGGGGTTAGGGTAACAGGTTAAGGTCTGGTTTAGGGGTTAGGGTAACAGGTTAGGGTCTGGTTTAGGGGTTAGGGTAACAGGTTAAGGTCTGGTTTAGGGTAACAGGTTAGGGTCTGGTTTAGGGGTTAGGGTCAGGAATAGGGGTTAGGGTAACAGGTTAGGGTAACAGGTTCGGGCCTGGTTTAGGGGTTAGGGTAACAGGTTAGGGTCTGGTTTAGGGGTTAGGGTAACAGGTTAGGGTCTGGTTTAGGGGGTTAGGGTAACAGGTTAGGGTCTGGTTTAGGGGTTAGGGTAACAGGTTAGGGTCTGGTTTTGGGGTTAGGGTCTGGTTTAGGGTAACAGGTTAGTGTCTGATTTTGGGGTTAGGGCCTGGTTTAGGGGTTAGGGTAAAAGGTTAAGGTCTGGTTTAGGGGTTAGGGTAACAGGTTAGGGTCTGGTTTAGGGGTTAGGGTAACAGGTTAGGGTAACAGGTTAGGGCCTGGTTTAGGGGTGAGGGTAACAGGTTAGGGTCTGGTTTAGGGTTAGGGTAACAGGTTAGGGGTCTGGTTTAGGGGTGAGGTAACAGGTTAGGGTCTTTTTTAGGGTTAGGGTAACAGGTTAGGGTACAGGTTAGGGTCTGGTTTTTAGGGGAGTTGGGGTAACAGGTTAGGGTCTGGTTTAGGGGTTAGGGTAACAGGTTAGGGTCTGGTTTAGGGGTTAGGGTAACAGGTTAGGGCTGCTTTAGGGGTTAGAACAGGTTAGGATGCCAGGTTAGGGTCTGGTTTGAGGTTAGGGTAACAGGTTAGGGCCTGGTTTAGGGGTTAGGGTAACAGGTTGGGGTCTGGTTTTGGGGTAACAGGTTAGGTAACAGGTTTGGTTTAGGGGTTAGGGTCTGGAATAGGGCCTGGTTAGGGGTTAGGTAACAGGTTAGGGTCTGGTTTAGGCAGGTTCGGGTCTGGTTTTGGGGTTAGGGTAACAGGTTGGGGTCTGGTTTAGGGGTTAGGGTAACAGGTTAGGGTCTGGTTTAGGGGTTAGGGTAACAGGTTAGGTAACAGGTTAGGGTCCAGTTTGTGTTAGGTAACAGGTTAGGGCCTGGTTTAGGGGTTAGGGGTAACAGGTTAGGGGTCTGGTTTAGGTTAGGTAACAGGTTAGGGTCTGGCTTAGGGGTGAGGTAAAGAATAGGGCCTAGTTTAGGGTTAGGGTAACAGGTTAGGGTCTGGTTTAGGTTAGGGTAACAGGTTAGGGTAACAGGTTAGGGTCTGGTTTAGGGGTTAGGGTAACAGGTTAGGGTCTGTTTAGGGGTTAGGGTAACAGGTTAGGGTAGGGGTGAGGGTAACAGGTTAGGGTCTGGTTTAGGGTTGGGTAACAGGGTAGGGTAACAGGTTAGGGTCTGGTTTAGGGGTGAGGGTAACAGGTTAGGGTCTGGTTTAGGGGTGAGGTTAACAGGTTAGGGCCTGGTTTAGGGGTTAGGGTAACAGGTTAGGGTCTGGTTTAGGGGTTAGGGTAACAGGTTAGGGTCTGGTTTAGGGGTTAGGGTAACAGGTTAGGGACTGGTTTAGGGGTTAGGGTAACAGGTTAGTGTCTGGTTTAGGGGTTAGGATAAATGGTTAGGGTCTGGTTTAGGGGTGAGGGTAACAGGTTAGGGCCTGGTTTAGGGGTTAGGGTAACAGGTTAGGGTCTGGTTTAGGGGTGAGGGTAACAGGTTAGGGTCTGGTTTAGGGGTTAGGGTAACAGGTTAGGGTAACAGGTTAGGGTCTGGTTTAGGGGTCAGGGTAACAGGTTAGGGTCTGGTTTAGGGGTTAGGGTAACAGGTTAGGGTCTGGTTTAGGGGTTAGGGTAACAGGTTAGGGTCTGGTTTTGGGGTTAGGGTAACAGGTTAGGGTCCGGTTTAGGGGTTAGGGTAACAGGTTAGGGTCTTACCGAGTCCTTGATAGCCATGAAGCAGTGGCAGATCCAGCGTCTCGTCGTTCCATCTCTACAGATGTAGGAGAACGCTCTCTCAAAGTTCCTGTCCGGAGCGCAGAACGATACCTTCTCTATTGTCTGGTCTAGGATCAGGTCCTACAGAGACATTATCATTACATCATTATCACATTACAACAATATCATTACAGCATTATCATTACAGCATTATCACATTGCACATTTGCCACATCAAACCATTATCATTACATCATTATCACAGTACAACACTATCACTGCAACATTATCATTACAGCATTATCACATTACAACAATAACACTACAACATTATCATTACAGCATTATCACATTGCGTCATCGTCACATCGCACCATTATCATTACATCAGTATCACATTACAACACTATCACCACAACATTATCGTTACAGCATTATCACATTACACCTTCATCACGTCGCTATCATTACACCATTATCACATTACAACACTATCACTGCAACATTATCATTACAACATTATCACAGTACACCATCACCACATCACACCATTATCATTACATCATTATCACAGTACACCATCACATCACACCATTATAATTACACCATTATCACATCACAACACTATCACTACAGCATAATCATTACAGCATTATCACAGCACACCATCATCACATCACACCATTATAATTACACCATTATCACATTACAGCACTATCACCACAACATTATCACTACAACATTATCCCATACACCTTCACCACACCATTATAATTACACCATTATCACATTACAACACTATCGCTACAACATTATCACATTACACCTTCATCACATCCCACCATTATCATTACATCATTATCACATTACAACACTATAACTACAACATTATCACCACAACATTATCACATTGCACTGACTGTTATTTTAGTATTGCTTCAGTGTCTTACAGAGGAGAAACATTACAACATTATCACACTGTTATCTTTACTACGATGACCTACAGAGAGACATTATCATTAAAGCATTATCACATTACAACATCATCACATCACACCATTATAATTACACCATTATCACATTACAACATTATCATCACAACATTATCACATTACACTGACTGTTATTTTAGCATTACTTCAGTGTCTTACAGAGGAGAAACATCACAACATTATCACAGTGTTATCTTTACGACGATGTCCTACATGGGAGAGACATTATCCCCGACTGTCAACATTACAGCATTACTTTTTCCCGACACAGAGTTTCCAGCTCTCAGACACATGAAACATCCCCTGCATCTAAAGTCCTTGAATTGAAACTAAATGTGTGATCTTACAAATATGGCCTGTAAATCCACGCCTCATGTTTAGGACAGTTAACCCAGAACATAATATCGTGGTAATTTGGAGTCTTGTGTCCACGAGAGATGATGCTGTTTCGTCTCCATGTAATAAAGCCTTCAGTAGGGGGAAGCAGAAGCCTGCGTTTAATGCGGACCAGTCTATTAATGTTCCACGAAGGAGTCTCGATACCAGGTGTACTGTAACCAGGCTATAAAAGAGGAACCATTGTTTGTCAAACTGTCCCGAGAACAAAATAATTAACCAGTTCATTAAAAAAGTTGTGCCAAGTCAGCGGCGTGTAAGAGTCTCCTCTTTTGAGGATGCCAAACTGCCAGAAGCATTTCCTCTGCCTGAGGTTTAACATTCCTCTGGCGGAGGTTTAGCATTCCTCTGGCGGAGGTTTAGCGTTCCTCTGGCGGAGGTTTAACATTCCTCTGGACGAGGTTTAGCATTCCTCTGGCGGAGGTTTAGCATTCCTCTGGCGGAGGTTTAGCATTCCTCTGGCTGAGGTTTAGCATTCCTCCGGTTGAGGTTTAGCATTCCTCCGGTTGAGGTTTAGCATTCCTCCGGCTGAGGTTTAACATTCCTCCGGCTGAGGTTTAACATTCTTCTGGCGGAGGTTTAGCATTCCTCTGGCGGAGGTTTAGCATTCCTCTGGCCGAGGTTTAGCATTCCTCTGGCCGAGGTTTAGCATTCCTCTGGCCGAGGTTTAGCATTCCTCTGGCCGAGGTTTAGCATTCCTCTGGCCGAGGTTTAACATTCCTCTGGCCGAGGTTTAACATTCCTCTGGCCGAGGTTTAACATTCCTCTGGCCGAGGTTTAGCATTCCTCTGGCCGAGGTTTAGCATTCCCTTTGGCCGAGGTTTAGCATTCCTCTGGCCGAGGTTTAGCATTCCTCTGGCCGAGGTTTAGCATTCCTCTGGCCGAGGTTTAACATTCCTCTGGCCGAGGTTTAACATTCCTCTGGCCGAGGTTTAACATTCCTCTGGCCGAGGTTTAACATTCCTCTGGCCGAGGTTTAACATTCCTCTGGCCGAGGTTTAACATTCCTTTGGCCAAGGTTTAGTATTCCTCTGGCCGAGGTTTAGCATTCCTCTGGCTGAGGTTTAGCATCCCTCTGGCTGAGGTTTAGCATTCCTCTGGCTGAGGTTTAGCATTCCCCTGAATGAGGTTTAACGTTTCTCTGGCTGAGGTTTAGCATTCCTCTGGCTGAGGTTTAGCATTCCCCTGAATGAGGTTTAACATTCCTCTGGCCGAGGTTTAGCATTCCTCTGGCTGAGGTTTAGCATTCCTCTGGCTGAGGTTTAACATTCCTCTGGCCGAGGTTTAGCATTCCTCTGAATGAGGTTTAGCATTCCTCTGAATGAGGTTTAGCATTCCTCTGGCTGAGGTTTAGCGTTCTGTGTCAATCTGTCAGTGTGTGTTTCTGTGTGTGTGCGTAGGGTGTACAGTTGATGTCAGAAGTTTACATACACTAAAGTTGGAGTCATTAAAACTCATTTTTCAACCACTCCACAAATAGTAGAGTACACAAGTATAAACACCATGGGACCACGCAGCCGTCATACCGCTCAGGGAGGAGACTCGTTATGTCTTCTAGAGATTAACGTACTTTGGTGTGAAAAGTGCAAATCAATCCCAGAACAACAGCAAAGGACCTTGTGAAGATGCTGGAGGAAACCGGTACAATAGTATCTATAATCCCAGTCAAACGAGTCCTACATCGACATAACCTGAAAGGCCGCTCAGCAAGGAAGAAGCCACTGCTCCAAAACCGCCATAAAAAAGCCAGACTACGGTTTGCAACAGCACATGGGGACAAAGTGTTACTTTTTTCATCAGACCAAATGTCCTCGTCTGATGAAACAAAAATAGAACTGTTTGGCCATAATGACCATCGTTATATTTGGAGGAAAAACGAACACCATCCCAACCGTGAAGCATGGGGGTGGCAGCATCGTATATTGAAGCAACATCTCAAGACATCAGTCAGGAAGTTAAAGCTTGGGCACAAATGGGTCTTCCAAATGGACAATGACCCCAAGCATACTTCCAAAGTTGTGGCAAAATGGCTTAAGGACAACAAAGTCCTGGTAGGTATTGGAGTGGCCATCATAAAGTCCTGACCTCAATCAATGGAAAATATGTGACAGAACTGAAAAAGCTTGTGCGAGCAAGGAGGCCTACAAACCTGACTCAGTTACACCAGCTCTGTCAGGAGGAATGGGACAAAATTCACCCAACTTATTGTCAAGGCTTTTGAAGCTACCCGAAACGTTTGACCCAAGATAAACAATTTAAAGACGAAAAGAAATACTACCAAATACTAATTGATGTGTATGTAAACTTCTGACCCACTGGGAATGTGATGAAAGAAATAAAAGCTGAAATAAATCATTCTCTCTACTATTATTCTGACATTTCATATCCTTAAAATAAAGTGGTGATCCTAACTGACCTAAGACAGGGAATTTTTACTAGGATTAAAAAGTCAGGTATTGTGAAAAACTGAGTTTAAATGTATTTGGCTGGAGGTGTATGTAAACTTACGACTTCAACTGTATGTCTGTTTCTGTGTCTGTCTGCGTGTGTCTGTCTGTCTGCGTGTCTGTCTGTCTGCGTGTGTCTGTCTGTCTGGTGTGTGTCTGTCTGTCTGTCTGCGTGTGTCTGTCTCTGGGTGCATGTGTCTGTCTGTCTGCGTGCATGTGTCTGTCTGTCTGCGTGTGTCTGTCTGTCTGCGTGTGTCTGTCTGTCTGCGTGTGTCTGTCTGTCTGCGTGTGTCTGTCTGTCTGCGTGTGTCTGTCTGTCTGCGTGTGTCTGTCTGTCTGCGTGTGTCTGTCTGCCTGTCTGTGTCTGTCTGTCTGCGTGTGTCTGTCTGCGTGCATGTGTCTGTCTGTCTGTGTGCATGTGTCTGTCTGTCTGCGTGCATGTGTCTGTCTGTCTGCGTGCATGTGTCTGTCTGTCTGCGTGCATGTGTCTGTCTGTCTGCGTGTGTCTGTCTGTCTGCGTGTGTCTGTCTGTCTGCGTGTGTCTGTCTGTCTGCGTGTGTCTGTCTGTCTACGTGTGTCTGTCTGTCTGCGTGTGTCCGTCTGTCTCGTGTGTCTGTCTGTCTGCGTGTGTCCGTCTGTCTGCGTGTCTGTGCGGTGTCTGTCTGTCTGGGCGTGCACGTGTCTGTCTGTCTGTCTGCGTGTGTCTGTCTGTCTGTCTGGCGTGTGTCTGTCTCGTGTGTCTGTCTGTCTGGGCGTGTGTCTGTCTGTCTCTGTGTGTGTGTGTCTGTTTACGTGTGTGTGTGTCTGCGTGTGTGTGTGCGTGTCTGTGTGTGTGTGTCTGTGTGCGTGTGTGTGCGTGTGTGTCTGTCTGCGTGTGTGTGTGTCTGTTTGCGCGTGTGTGTCTGTCTACGTGTGTGTGTATGTGCGTGTGTGTGTGTCTGTTTGCGTGTGTTTGTCTGCGTGTGCGTGTGTGTGTGTTTCTGTTTGCGTGTGTGTGTGTGTCTGCCTGTGTGTGTGTGTGTGTGTGTCCGTGTGTCTACGTGCGTGTTAACCTAGCTGTTCAGACAACAGAGCAGGAGATTGGATGGATCTGTTACTTTACCTTCGTTTTGTCATCTACCACACGGAGACCATCTGCTGAGACCCACAACACTGCTTTCACTGCCTTCTTCCCTGCCTGCAGACAAAAACACAGAGATGAGAGAGAGAGATGAGAGGGAGAGATGAGAGAGAGACAGGGAGAGATGAGAGGGAGAGATGAGAGATGAGACAGGGAGAGATGAGAGGGAGAGATGAGACAGGGAGAGATGAGAGGGAGAGATGAGAGGGAGACAGGGTGAGATGAGAGAGAGAGATGAGAGGGAGAGATGAGAGAGAGACAGGGTGAGATGAGAGAGAGAC
>NW_027011589.1:0-23305 GCF_036934945.1 Oncorhynchus masou masou | reverse complement strand
AGTGCATTTAAAGTTGTGACAATTGTGACAAAACCAACCATGTGAAATATGACATAAACCTGTGTATTATAAAGGGTGGCATAAGCAGCACTTAATAAATGCTTTATAAATCATATTAAATTGAGGCTTCACAAAGCATTATTAACCTTGTCATGCATCTTGGCAGAGTATTGAAATGCCAGGATAGTGGGCTAGATTGCTGGGACCACACATATTTGAAAATGTATGCATGCATAACTGTAAGTTGCTTTGGAAAAAAGCATCTGTTAAATTGTTTATATTATATTACTCTAAAACATTTCTAGGATGGCCCAACCTCTTTCCCTCTTTGGTGCAAAGCCAATATTGGACCTGACCTCAACGTTCCCCAAACTGCAGGATGACAAATGATCTAAAGGGCCGACATGCACAGCCAAAAACATTGGAAGCATTTTAAAAATCATTTTGAATATTTTGCCTAATTATCCCCCCCCCCCCCCATTTTTTTCTGGTCTTAAATTGAAAAACAAAAACATTTGTTTTTCTGTGTACACAACAATGCTTAAACAACATCAGGGGATTACTTTTGAGTTCTGGGAAAAATTTGAGTTTGGTGGATGCCCTTCACTGTTGTTTGGTTAGCATGTGAGAGCACATGTGATGAGTTCGCAAATCAAATACCCACTTGTGGTGCTGCTGAACAGCAAAAAGCAAGTAAGTTTACCTTTAGTTATTGTAATTTAAATACATTTGTTGTAGTTAAGTGTTGAGTTAGATTACCTAGCTACCTCATTAATTATTTAAAACCATTTTGGTGACTTCACAGTAATTACTAGCTAGCTAGCAGGTTCAGTTGAATAAAAATCCCCCTAGATACAGTCAATTCTCATAGTCACGTCATGAGATTTGTAAATGAAAGAGGAATGTTCTTAATACGAATCGAAACCAGTTTCCCATCTCCCCGTTTAGAGTACTTCTGGCACAGAACAGAAATGCCCTCATCTAGATGGTGTGACAAAAGCGTAGTGGTTAGAGCATTGGACCAGTAACCAAAAGGTTGCAAGATCGAATCTCTGAGCTGATAAGGTAAAAATCTGTCATTCTGCCCCTGGGCGGGGCAGTTAACCCACTGTTCCCAGGCTGTCGTTGAAAATAAAAATTTGTTCTTAACTGACTTGCCTAGTTAAATAAAAAAGGATATCCTCAGCCCCATGCTGATAGGAATTTGGTAAAAACAGATTTAAGTTTCCCTGCATTAAAGTCCCCGGCCACTAGGAGCGCAGCCTCTGGATGAGCATTTTCCTGTTGCTTATGGAATACAGCTCATTGTGTGCGGTCTTAGTGTCAGAATCAGTCTGTGGTGGTATGTAGATATCTACAAAAAATACAGATGAAAACTCTCTAGGTAGATAGGGTGATCTACAGCTTATCATGAGCTACTCTACCTCAGATTAGCAAAAACCTCACCTGAGCCACAGGTTACTGTAGGTTGTGAGAGGTATTTAAATGGATTGATAGACATGCAGAGTTTGCATTTGTTTGTGTGTGTGTGTGTGTGTGTGTGTGTGTGTGTGTGTGTGTGTGTGTGTGTGTGTGTGTGTGTGTGTGTGTCAGAGCCAATCTGAGACGACTGCACCAGTTATTCCTCTTCTGTTCAATGCAGGAGACCAGGGCTTCACAGCCACAAAGTCATAGTTATAGCTAAACCCTTCCCATTTCCACAATTGGCATGATTTTAAATCTAACCATAACCTAGATGGTCAAGTTTGATGTGTTGGTCCACCAGAGCTTCCGAGCATTTGTCCGGAAATGTCTGAGAACGAGATTAAGTGTAATTGACTAACATGACTTCACTTTAGAGCATTTGAGGCATCCTTCAGCACAACATGCCACCCTTTATAAAGAACATGATAATATCATATTCGACATAGTAGGGGTTATATCACATTTGACATTTGTGGTTATGTAACGGCGTTCGTCTGTTGAAGGAGAAGCGGACCAAAATGCAGCGTGGTGGTTACTCATGTTTAATAAAGAGGAACTCGACATGAAATAACTTGACATGCAAAAAACAAACGGAACGTGAAAACCTATACAGCCTATCTGGTGACAATAACAGAGACAGGAACAATCACCCACAAAACACTCAAAGAACCAAATGTAAAGCTGTAGAGCGATCTAGTAGGAGGTGCTGCCCAGCCTATTGTTTTTTCTGATAGTGGATATAACGTAGTTTCAAAGGTACAGTTCAACAAATGTTATACAAGGTTTATCTATGTAGAAAACATAATCCTGTGTTTGAAATTTCACCCGCAAAACAACAGTTGATTACTTTTTGATATTTTCCACATTGATTCCACATCCAGCTAGCATATGCCTTACATAACATCTACTTTGTTACTTTATTAGTAGATTTGGATAGATAACACTCTGAATTTTCTAAAACTGTTTGAATAATGTCTGTGAGTATAACAGAACTTATTTGGTAGGCGAAACCCCAACAAACCATCCAGGATTTGTTTTTGATGAGGTGACAATGTTTTCAATGAAATTTCTATGTGGATCTAGATTTCTAAGGCACTTGCTTGCAGTTCCTATTGCTTCCACTAGATGTCAACAGGCTTTAGAAATTGGTTGATGTTTTTCCTTTGAGTAATGAAGAAGTAGCCATTTCCTATCTGGGTGGATAGCCAAGTGTACTGTTGTGGTTGGGGAGCGTGACCTGAAGCTCGCTCAACATTAATTGTATCCGCTATTGAACACAGTCTATCCCGTCTTAAATTGTATTGATTTTTTATGTAAAAAAAATACCTAAAGTTGGATGAGCAAATTTGTTTGAAATGTTTGGACAAAGTTTACAGGTAACTTATTAGATAATGTTTAGTAATGTTAAGTCATGTCGGGCAAGTTGGAACTGGTATTTTTCTGAATCAAACGCGCCAAATAAATGGACAGATATAACGGCGGAATTTATCGAACAAAATAACCATTTGTGATGTTTATGGGACATATTCGAGTGCCAACAGAAGAAGCTCTTCAAAGGTAAGACATGAATTATATCGTTATTTCTCAGTTTTGTGTCTCGCCTGGCGGGTTGAAATATGATTGTCATGTGTTTTTTAATGGGGTGCTGTCCTCAGATAACAGCATGTTTGGCTTTCGCCGTAAAGCATTTTTGAAATCTGACATTTACTTCTTGTTAATCCAATTCTTTCACAGATAGATTAACATTTCATAAAGGTTTTGGTTACCTTTGTAAAGTGCTTGGTGATGCCAAATATCTTTCTGGCATGCTCCAATCAAGCTCTCTTGACCTAGCAAGGGCTGTGGATCCAGTAGGTGCCCTTACAGACACGTTACAGGACTACAGAAGTGAGGGTTATTTTGGAGAACTATGGAAAGAGATTGCAGAGCACTGAAATAACCAACAAACAGTATGTTAAAGACAGCCTAAAACAAGCTTAAGATTTCACGACACATTGATGATGAGCACTCTAGGACAGAAAAATATTGACCAAAATTATGGTGAGAGCTTCCAAAGAGATATCTTTTATCAGGTGCTTGACAGTCTCACAGCTGAGCTGAAGAGGCATTTTTCAAAGTAGAATTGGGAGATAATGCAAGGGGTCCAGTCTCTCAACTAGTACCACATTCTTGAATGAGGAGCCTCTGTTTGCCTTTGCTCAGATTTAGAGGGCCTCAAACATGAGGTTCATCAAACCAGGCGGCTTCTTGATAGGAGAGAGAAAAATGGAAGGAACAGACCGTCTACTCTCCTTGACTTTGTTGTGTTTCTAGAACCTTATAAAGAGATCTTCCATGAGCTACTTCGACATTGTAAGATTTCAGTTGTTACACCAGTCAGCAGTGCTTCTTGCAAGAGTAGCTTCTCAGCTTTAAAAGCGATTAAAACATACATTAGGACAACAATGGTTGATGACAGGTTAAATCACCTCTGAATTCAGTGTTGAGTCAAGGAGGGCACGCTCCCTCAACATGGATGTGTTTGTGAAACATTTTGGCAGTTCTCATCAGAACCGTAGAATTATGCTGTTTTAAATCTACCTAGGATAATCTGGCACTTAGGTGGTCCCTCTGGTCATGATTAACACCTGCACTGTGTACTAGCTAGAACACTGACATTCTAAAATGATAAATCCAAAGGGTACCATGTCACACAGATTTAATTAGGTCTTGATTAGGCTAATTCCAAAACACTTCTTTGCTATTAGTTAACATAATATGTATGAGCATAAATTTGATACTGTACATTTGTAATATTGATGGGCACCAGCATTTTTTTTCCCCAAGTCCATTTCTGCTTGATACCTGATGTCAAATTGCTGTGTTTTTGTAATTTATGTGACATGCAAATGCTATCTTATCTCCTTGGTGCTTGCACTTTATTTTCTGAAAATATGGATGTTCAACACACTTATAGACCCAGATTATATATTCATGAAAACAGAGTGACCCAAGTCTCTCCAGTATGTGAGTACAGTACTGTGTGTGTGTGAGAGAGAGAGAAAGAAATTGAGCTGCAGTTCCGAGGTAGAGACACTGACTATTTAAAATATGTTAATGAATTCTAGTGAAGGAACCCTTTTGGACCACACTATCTGCCACATTGAAGAACTCCTGGTTAAGTTAATTTTCTAATCAGCAATCATAGGATTCATTCAGGCTCCTTAGATGCCAGGTTAGGGTTACATACACATTTTCTGTCATTGTCTATGGACCCCCTGAAGTAGCCTTGGCCACCCCCTGGCCTCCCCATGTATAAAACTCTAGTTCTGCCACTGCACCTCTACTGGCTATCTCAGAGACTCAGAGATGGGTGGGGGGGGTTTCTTGCCCTGGTGGCTGAGATAGAGTGTGTGAGGGGAAGTCTTTGTATCATGAGAGAGAGAGAGAGAGAGGGAGAGAGAGAGAGAGAGAGACTTGCTCTTGCTCTAGTCCTTCTCAACATGAGATCCTGATATATTTCATATTTCTTTGTTTTTAGAATGAGATAAACTCTCTAATCGAAAAATAATTCCAGACAAGAAGTGATGAACAAAAAAAGTAACTCTGCGCCTCAAGTTAATTAAGAAGTTTTGACTCTAGCTAGCTAGCTACACAAAAAAGACCTACCCAGCAGACTAACGAGCTAGACCAAACCTAGTAAGGGGAGTTAATACAACTACATCAAACGACCAAACTGAGTGAGTAAACTCCTCCTCAGCGCAGAATCCATTCTCTACCCTAAAGAGGCCAAAAATGACACAACGAGGAAAGCTTTTAAACAGAAACTACTAAAGGGGAGGCCAGAAACCCTTTTCACAGACCACTACAAAAACGGTGATTTGAGTAATCTCATCTTCCTCACTGACCAGCCAAATGCATGGTGCTCAGCAGTCTGCTCTCACTACCCATCCATAAAGAAAGAGGGAATCTGTAATGGGTGAAAGCTGAAAGTCAAAGAGACAGATGACCCTGACAGCACCATGATAACAATCAACCTCTACAAGACTGGGAATGTCATGGTGCAAGGTAACATTAGGCTGTTTGAAACAGACTTTCAGACCATTAAGGAGAGAGCAGAGAGCGAGAAGGACACCACCAGTGACATGCCCTCCCACAAGACAAACTCCACCAGCACCATCCTCACCCCTACTCTCCCCACCCCAAAAGACACATCCAGCACCTTTCTTCTCACCATAGTGGAGGACACGCCCCAGGAGGAGAGCGACCCACTCAGTGCAGAGCAGGCTCAGGCCCTCCTCACCACCATGGCTGCCATGGGGGATGAGTTCACCGAACTGGAGGGGGAGGTGGTCCTGCTGAGGGAGAGCGTGAGCAAACAGCAACCAGACAACCACACCTTAGAGGAGCTCCTAACCAAGGTGCGGACAGAGCAGGACAGCAGACTTGCAACACAGCAGAAAGAGGTTCAGCAAGAGAGAGACGGACTCAAGAGAGAGCTGGCTGATCCAACAAAGGAGGTGAGAGAGCTCCAAAAAGACAGGCAGAACAGTAATAACAATCTGACCATACTAAGAGAGGAGCTGCAGGAGAGAAAGAGAACAGAGGACAGGCTGCAGGAGAGAAAGAGGACAGGCTGCAGGAGTAGCTAGCTAACTGCTGCACCCCTCCTCCCCAACCCACAGAACAGCCTCCCACTGACAGCGGCACCGGCACAGACCAGCCACACACCAGCTCCAACACCCACCAGCCCCCACTCTACCCCCCCAGTCCAGAAGAAACCCTGGCTGACATCGTCCTGTTGATGGACTCAAATGGGAAGTTTGTTCAGGAGAATAAACTTTTCCCTAGACACAAAACGAGAAAGGTATGGTGCCCCACAACGCAAAGTGCCATGGAGCTGCTCGATAAGGCCCATCTCGGGTTGCCAAGCCACGTAATCATACATACCGGAAGTAACGAACTGCGTGCTCAGCAGGAGAGAGTGGCGACTTCACTACGGGGAGTGATTGAGAAGGCCTCTGCAATCTTCCCCAACTCAAGAATCGTGGGGTCAACCCTTCTACAGAGGAAGGACTTCTACCCTGCCACAATCCAAAGAATAAATGCCAGCCTCACCCGGGACTGTGCCCTGCGACCCAATGTACACCTGGCCCACCATCCCACCCTCGATCTGGACTGTCTCTATGACAATGTTCACCTGTACAGGGAGACAGTCCCCATCCTTGCCAAGACTCCCAAGGATGTTTAAACCGCAGTCCGACCTCTCCACCCAGGAACAGCGGAGCAATCTCCACCCCGCCGAGATCACCGAGGCAACACCCCGGACCAGCAACCTGGAACCCCCAGCCACGACCACAGCACCACCAACCTCAATGCCCACCACAGCCAGCGCAGCACAGACCACCCCAGCCCACCTTCAGAGCCACCCTAACGAGGTCTCCCACCCCCCTGCCCCTCACCGCAGACCCACACTTGGAGGTGCCACAGCCCAGCAGGCAGAGCTACACACAGGCTGTGAGAGGAGCAACTGGACCAGCCCCCACCAACCAAATGAGTGACATTAAACAAATGCTGAGTCTACTATGCTCACATGTGATAGGCCGAGGGTCATGGTAAGATGAGCACAAGAACTCCACCATCCTCACACTACACCCACCCAAGTGGCATGACACAAATTCTATCTTAAATTATAAACAAATCACATTTGCATAATAAGAGTTTACTTTAATTGACAAATCGTATTTTAATAGTTCTTGTTGGATTGTGAGTGTTTGTCTCACTTTGAAAAAAAATAATTATGAAATCTTTTTACGTTGCATGTTGGAATTTGCAAGGGTTGAAGTCCTCTGCTTTGGGACTAAAGAGCAGAAACCCAGACTTCCTGAAAGAAATTGATGATGTTGACATTGTAGTACTACAGGAGAGAGATTAAAGTAGACGGCACGCGTCAAAGTAATTGATTTATGACCCTGTGTCATGATGACGTGTGCATGTCCAAATATGGGCCTCCGGCCCCGTCCAGCCTGTTCCTGTGGTCAGGTGTTAGAGGGTGTGTGTTATTTTAAATCTATATGGCATCCTTTGAAGTAGTCATGGTGATTGGTGTCTAGGGGCCTGGTTGAACTGGGGGGGTTGAGTGTTTGAACTATTGGAACGTGTATGTCCCCCACCCCCAGTTTTATTGCCCTTATGGTTGTTATCAGATGAAGCAGGAATGTCCTGGGGTATTGGCTGTGGCATATGCATTCTAAATATCCAGAACAAGGCCTGCGATTTTTTTAAATAAAGGCCAGAATATTAAACATAGAAAATATGTCTCCTAGCCCAATTCTTGGGGTGCTCTGCAGCTCATGTCATGAATCCAATGACAAAAGCCTGGAGGATGTTTTGCGTGAGGCTCCAGAATGTTTTAAAGGATTTTTGTGTACGAGTGAGGGACATATTTCTTACCTATTCCGACCTCAGGAATCCACGGTTAAGATATTCACAGACAGCTTGTCCAAACCCTTTTATAGGGCAGAACCCGAGAGTTTTCTTCCAGCGCTAAGGATGAGAGAATGGCTTAAAATAAGACTCGCGCTGTGTCAAATTGAACAGGCCCTGAGTGCTTCAAGTCTACCCGGATATGCGTTGGAAGAACAGGTCTGCAGACAAAAAGATCTGATGGCCCTAAGAGTCGCTTCAAATGGGTATACCCAGGAACGTGTATGGCCCCACCCAGTTTTATACCCAGGAACGTGCATGGCCCCACCCAGTTTTATAGCCCGGGAACGTGTATGGCCCACCCACCCCCCAGTTTTACTGCCCTTAGGGTTGTTATCTGATGAAGCAGGAATGTCCGGGCGGTATTGGCTGGGGCATGCGCACTATAAATGTCCAGAACAAAGCGTGCGAACCCAGAACAGTAAACACGATTTTTAAACATGGATTTTGCGATCAGTGGCAAAGCTGTGATGACTGTAACCATGGAAGCAGGACCGCGGCTGCAACATAGAGAAAGGGCAAAGTATACTGCCGCAATATACGATGCTCCAAAAAAGCGGTTTCTAAGTGTGTATAGAACCCAGATACCGCCCGCAACGGGGCTGAAAGATGAAGTGCTGATGTCTAATGGACAGCAACGGGGGTGTCTGTTTGATTACTTGGCCTGTAGAGTGAAACTCTATACGGTAGCCGAAGGAGAAGAATATACGGACCAGACATTAGGAGTGGACTATGGGGTTGAAGACTGGACGGTTTTTCGCCAGGCTTTGTGTCCCGAACTGGGACGTATCACCAAGGGGTACAGCTTGTTCACAGGCTACAAGACCCGTTGGGAGGGTACCCCTGACTCCTCAGGAAGAGTATTTCACCGGGTTAAAATACAGAGAAAGAATGGACTTCCCTGTGGCTGCGTGGAGTTCTATATCAGCACCGAGGAAATACGCAACCAAAACATCCGGGAGGGCATTTTGGTCGGTGATTTTAGGCTGCGCATGCTTATCCCATTTAAAAGTTGGGAATTAATGGAATTGAAAATGTTGGAGTTGTTGGACGCTCTGTTTGTACAGAGCCAACAGCGCCAGAGCATTGTTCGGCTAAAGAAGTGTATAACATATACGAATCCTGAAGATTATGATTCAAAGGAGCCCCAAGAAGGTACATCGTCAGAAGGGCCAACCCATGGAGAAAACTAAGTACGCGGCTGCGTTAACCTCTTACACTTATGGTGGCGCTATTTCATTTTTGGAAGAAAAACGTTCCCGTTTTAAACAAGATATTTTGTCACAAAAAGATGCTCGACTATGCATATAATTGCTACTGTTCGAAAGAAAACACTCTGACGTGTCCAGAAATACAAATATCTTCTCTGTGCGTGCCCTTTAACGTGAGCTTCAGGCAAAACCAAGATGACTTGGCATCCAGGAAATGACAAGGATTTTTGAGGCTCTGTCTTTCATGATCTCCTTATATGGCTGTGAACGCAAGAGGAATGAGTCTGCCCTTTCTGTCGTTTCCCCAAGGTGTCTGCAGCATTGTGACGTATTTGTAGGCAGATCGTTGGAAGATTGACCATAAGAGACCACATTTACCACGTGTCCGCCCGGTGTCCTGCGCCGAAATTGGTGCGCAAAAGTCACCTGCCAGTATTTTTCCATGGGGCACAGAGAGAAAGCAAGCTTCCACGAACTGCATGTCAATGAAGAGATATGTGAAAAAACACCTTGAGGATTGATTCCAAACAACGTTTGCCATGTTTCGGTCGATATTATGTAGTTAATCCGGAAAAAGTTTCACGTTGTAGGTGACTGCATTTTCGGTTCGTTTCGGTAGCCAGGCGCAATGTAGAAAACGGAACGATTTCTCCTACACACAGACGCTTTCAGGAAACACTGCGCATTTGGTATGTGGCTGGGAGTCTCCTCATTGAAAACATCAGAAGCTCTTCAAAGGTAAATGATTTTATTTATTTGGTTATCTGGCTTTTGTGAAAATGTTGCGTGCTACATGCTACACAAAATGCTATGCTAGCTTTGCATACTCTTACACAAATTAGTCAATTTCTATGGTTCAAAAGCATATTTTGAAAATCTGAGATGACAGTGTTGTTAAGAAAAGGCTAAGCTTGAGAGCAAACGCATTATTTTAATTTTATTTGCGATTTTCAGAAATCGTTAACGTTGCGTTATGCTAATGAGCCTGAGGCTTAGTCACAATCCCGGATCCGGGATGGGGAGTTTCAAGAGGTTATTAACCACGCCCAGATACCCCGTGGGCTGGATCAACAATAAAAGGAGGGTCCTTAAAACCTACAGTACTTCACTTACGCATTAACCATGGATATTCCTACCACATACCAGAACTCCAAACGTCATGGGGGCCCGACACTAAGGACTGTATACGGATAATTGTCAGGGCTAACTGGACCCTTTATCTGTAAGAAATAGTAAATAAAATGCTGAATTATAACGTGTGTTAAAATGTATGTATTAAATATTCAGAATTAAATCATTGTTTTTGAAAAGGGCTCTCACCATTTAACGAAAGGGGAAGCGCTCTTTTCTCTCACGCTAGGGTCTGTCGCAGACAACTGTAAAAAAAAAACATGTATTATTTTATAGTCTTTTCCTACAATGGTATGTTATGAACATTACGGGTTATTAAAGTTTGTAATAATGTACAACTGCAGGCCTCCAAGGTCTTTTACATAAAACACTTGTGATGCATGTTTAAATATTATTCAAATATGTTAATTAATTCAAACGCCCCCTATGTGTGTCCATCCTGCCATACCGGCTACACCCGAAAGGGGGGGAACTCGTGCCGTTATAACTGTTCAGTATGTCAGGATGTAGATTAAGGGTTGCCCAATGCAACCCTTAAATTTGACACCCTGTAAGGATTGCCACCACACATGTCGTTCGACCTACTGTTATGAAAAACACAAAATTGAAACATGGCACCCCAAGGCATGTAAATCTGTAAGCATTTGTGCCATTAACAAGAAATGCCCAAAATGTCATTGCAATTACAACCTTAAAATAGATAGCCCTAAACCGCATGTGTGTGGAATCATATATTGTCCAATCTGTAAAGGGCCTTTGAAAAGCAGAGACGCTGAAGTGGTTCAAGAAGTGCCACAGGAGTGTTATATTCAGCCCTTGGCTGAAGATGAACATTCAGAGAAATATGTGTTCTATGATTTTGAGACAAATCAGCAATCGGGGGACCATTTGCCTATTTTTTATCTACCATGACATTCAAGGGGGAAAAGTGGTCTGCAGAAGGATCCAATTGTGCACTACTCTTTCTAAAACATTTTAGAAAGCCACAGTACAGAAACTTCACGTTTATAGCCCACAATTCTAGAGCCTACGATTCTTACCTGCTTCTGAATCCATTGATACAGCAAGGCGTGGCACCCAGGGTCATAGCTCAAGGTAGTAAAATCTTGTGTTTTGTAGACCCAGCCTTCAACCAGAGATACATTGACAGCTTAAGCTTTTTACCCATGCGATTGGCTCAAATGCCAGAGGCCTTGGGTTTTGAAAACTCTGTGAAAGGCTGGTTCCCCCACTTCTTCACATCTGAGGAGAATCTACATTATGTCGGATCATATCCCAGCCCAGAAATGTACGGGTGTGATCAAATGTCTCCCAAAGAGCGTGAGAGATTCATGACGTGGTACGAGACAGTAAGACATGGCACCTTTGATTTCCATAAAGAGATGGAATCATACTGTGACAATGATGTGGTTATACTTCGTGAAGGATGCCTCAGATTCAGAGAAGAGGTAATCAAAGATGCAGGCATTGACCCCTGGAGTTGTACAACTATTGCATCGGCATGCATGAAAACCTATCGTACACACTATCTGCCTACTGCCTCTATAGCTATCCCCTCGCCTGACAACTACCGACGCCAATTCAAGTCATACTCTAGTGGGTCCATTCAATGGTTGGAGTATATGGCCCAGGATAAAGACATTTTTATTCAACATGCTTTGAATCGGGAGAGAAGGCATTTGGCTCTTACCATGTAGATGGCTACACCCAGATTGACGGGGTTGAGACCGTGTATGAGTACAATGGTTGTTTCTTCCATGGTTGCAAATCTTGCTTTGTGCCCCAGACCATGTGTGTCCTAACCCAAAAGACTTTTGGGGAAATGTACCAAGAGTTTCAAGACAAATTGTATTCTTTACAGGCTACTTACGGTCTAAAAGTGGAGGTTTTGTGGGAGCACAAATGGACCACCCTCAAAAAGTCTGATCCTCATGTTCAAGCCTTCCTTTCCAGCTATGACACCCCAGAACCCCTGGAACCCCGACAGGCCTTGTATGGCGGCCGTACCAATGCTTTGACATTGCGGTATGTAGCGCAACCCGACGAGACAATAGGATATGTAGATTTTACATCCCTTTATCCTCATGTAATGAGTTCCTCATGCTATCCTATAGGGCATCCGGAAATTATTCATCGTGATTTTGACTTACCTCAAAACTATTTTGGTCTGATCAAAGCAACAGTCTACCCTACTAGGGGTTTGTTTATACCAGTGTTGCCTTACAGGGGCCCTCAAGGAAAACTTTTCTTTCCCCTTTGTCGCACCTGCAGTGAAAACAAACAACAAACCCCATGTGATCACTCCGATCAAGAAAGGGCCCTGACCGGGGTGTGGGTCACAGTTGAATTAAGGCTTTAGAGATGGGGTATCGTGTGGCCAAAATCTTTGAAGTATGGAACTTTTCCAGAAATCAGACACTCTTTTTAAAGAGTACATCAAGACCTTCTTGAGATGTAAGCAAATGGCTTCAGGCTATCCTGCATCGGTCACAGATCAAGAGAGCAAAGACAGGTACATTCAAGACTATCACGACAGAGAAGGCATCCTTCTTGACCCTGACAGAATAGAGGTCAACAAAACCAAACGAAATGTGTCGAAATTGTACTTAAATTCGCTTTGGGGCAAATTAGCGCAGAGGTGTAATATGCTAACAACGTCGATTATTAAAGACCCTGAAGAATTTGGGGAATTTGTTTTTTCGGACCAATACGAAATTTCACATTTTTCATTCTTGAGTCAAGACATTGCCTTGGTGCAATGGCGACGTAACAAGAAGTGGGTTCTACCCCCGGGTAATGTAAATGTGTTTCTTGCAGCATTTACCACGGCCTATGGCCGACTTGAACTGTACAAGCTCATGGAGCAGCTTCAGAGGCGGGTTCTTTACCACGACACAGACTATGTGGTCTATGTAAGCAAACCAGGGGATTGGAGCCCCCCACTCAGCAACTATCTGGGTGGATTAACGTTGAACTCGCAGAGGGTGACCGTGTCACAGAATGGTCCTCCTGTGGTCCCAAAAGCTATGCATTTAGGACTAAAAAGAATCACGTGGTGTTGAAAGCCAAAGGCGTGACTCAAAACTATGAAAATGCCCAGCGTGTAAACTTGGAATCAATCACACTCTCGGTCGAGGGGTTCCTAAATGACAGGAATAGTGACTTGGAGATTTTGAGCTCCTACAAACAGATTGTTAGGGATAAAAAGGGCTTCCATCTGAGGAATGCCCCACTCACTAAAAGATTCCGGGTAGTCTACGACAAGAGAATGCTTTTGCCTGACGGGACCACATTGCCCTTTGGCTACTGACATATGCTACATATGCAGTGTGTCAGTCCTGACTCAAAACTATGAAAATGCCCCACGTGTAAAACTTTGAATCAATCACACACTTGGTCGAGGGGTTTCTAAATGACATGAATAGTGACTTGGAGATTTTGGGCTCCTACAAAAAAAGATTGTTAGGGATAAAAAAGGGCTTCCATCTGAGGAAGGCCCCACTTACTAAAAGATTCAGGGGTGTCTATGACAAGAGACTGCTTTTGCCTGACTGAACCACATTGTCCCTTTGGCTACTGACTTATGCTACAAGCTACAGGGTGTCATAAAGCTTAAGATATAATGACTGCTGTAGAAAGTTTTGACCCCCGGTTGCAACTACCATTTTCGGCCTTAATCGCAGGTCCTTCGAATAGTGGTAAAACTTGTTTTGTAAAAAGTATTTTAGAGAATTCTGAACATGTGCTATCTCAAAGCCCTGATAATGTTGTGTGGTGTTATTCTTGTTATCAACCTCTGTATGATGAATTGTTGAAGACAATAAAAATCAAGTTTGTTGAAGGAATACCTGATTCCCTGTCTGATGATGAACTTTTACCTCCTCATAAAAACAATCTGCTGGTTTTGGACGATATGCTATTTGCAGGTAGCGAACATCCCGAAATTGCCCGAGCGTTTACCCAATATACTCATCATAGAAACCTGTCCGTGCTTTACTTGGTGCAGAATGTGTTTCACCAAGGTAAAAATAGTCGCACCATCAGTTTGAACGCCAATTACATGGTTTTGTTCAAAAATCCTAGAGACAAACTACAAAGTAATACTCTAGCTCAGCAGATGTACCCGGAAAGGAAATCCTACTTTATGGAAAGCTACGAGGACGCTACCAAAGCGCCATTTTCTTATTTAATCGTGGATTTAAAAGCAAATACTCCAGAACACCTAAGGCTACGAACAGGTCTGTTCCCGTGGGAGTGGCCAGCTGCGTACATTCCTAAAAAGTAACCGCTATGTCTCTGCGTTTAAAAAGAAACATGCCCCTCTTGAGAAGCCTAGTTGGGGCTACATCTAATGAACAGAAGGCCATCTTGGGTCACTGTTCTTCAGATCTCATATTATCCCTATGTGAGATTGCTTTGAATCCTCTCAAAGGATGCATTCCACTCACCCTGACACAATTGAAAAAATTAAAGAGACAAACTCTTTGCCAATAAACGGGTCAGTCTTCAAAAGAAACGACATAGCATACAACAGTCTGGCGGTTTTAGTCTACCTTTACTAAGTATAGCCGTGCTCTTCATCACCAGCCTTATTGCTGCCAGACGTGGGGGTTGAACACATAGGGTGATGGCCAATGAAATGTATCTGGTGCCACAACAAGAGTTGGATAGACTTAAAAAACAAGTGCAGGGTTCTGAAAATATCAGTCAAACAGCGGAAAATGATTTGGATACGGCCATGAAGGATATTTTGAATCAAAAAGGATTGAACCCCTATGATAAGGTCCAAGAATACACAAAGCTCTTGCAAAAGTATTTGTCCTTGGTAAAACAAGGGGAGAGAGAGACAGGTCTTTTTTTTGGTCTTCGAGACAACATCATCAACCCTGAGCCTTCTTGACGCTCGACATCTGGTGACGCCCTTCTGGTCATAGCATTGGCTACAACCTCACTTACTATAGTTTTTTGCTGATGATTTTAAATGCGGTTTGGCTATGCTGAGGCCTCTCTTCATAAACGGTAAAACCATCCTAAAGAGGTTACGAAATATACCTCCTATCCCCGAACCGTACATGGTGGGGGAACCATAATAGCCAGGTAACCCATTACCCACTTGATCAACATAGTATGAGACATACCGGTTAGGGTCGAGATGTCGATGTTCCATAACCCTTTGTAATTTAGATGTATTATGTATATAAAATAGATAATACTAATATTATATATGTAGAGAGGTTTTGGTGGGTCTAAAGTGGATTTTCACAATCGTTTTACCATAAGTAAATTCAATGTTTTCGTTCTGATCCGTTTTAAGCTCAACAAGAATGTTTTCAATATATTTATTGCGTACAGGTACGTAGTGTGGCTTGTCGTAGGTGACAGTGATTATGTCCCCATCCTTTGCGTCTATATGTACCGTTCTCAGGAGTGGCACACAGCTGTCTCCGACCCTTTAATAGGATATGATGTCGGTATACACAAATATGTTGTAAAATCCTGCATGTATATCCGCGGGGAATGGGAATAATTTATCTTTCACATACGTCCATTTATTGTACCCATCCCCAACATGTATGCTAAATTATATTGCCGGTCTTTATCCCCCCGGCAGCATCTCCTGAGATTTGTACACGTTTATGTATAGGGTTGTACATCAGGAATATTTCCATACTGTTCTGCGATAGGCGTTCATTCAGCTCGGAGACGATCCTGTCGACGGTTCTATAGAACCCTTTCTTAAACTTAATAAGTTTTGCAGGTTCCGATAACTTTTTGCAATAAAAATCACAGTCCTTATCTTTGATATTATACCAGCTATGGGGGTATGTAATCTCGCTGAGACCTACTTGCCAGGCCTCTGATAACTCTATAGGCTTTGGAAAATTGGTTGTATAATTTGAACTCTGATTATTACGATATATGTGTGCGGACGCATTACTGGGGAGAGTCAGGTAGAAGCTGCCTTGTTCCATTATGCACTTTGGTGTACACACGAATGATGATGTATTTTATCATGCACGGGGGTTTAAATGAACCCCTGATGCCTCCACCACGTCCTGCTCTAATACCCAACTGTTGAACTTTTGGGGCCAGTTTTTCCAGCGGACCAGCACCCATTTTTGACACTTTTCTCTCTTTTGAGCTATAATCTCCTCCACATGGAAGACTTTGTCTTTACCCAACTGTACCTTCTGTAATTCCTTCTCATAAAAAGATCCCTCTATAAGTTCCCCGTCATAATCTTTTAATGTGTAGACCGGGGGTATGCGCGGCAGACATTCTGTAACCGTGAATAGCTCATCACTGTATCCTTGCTCATATTTTTTGTCGAAAACACCCCTCAACTATGATATACAGGGCGGCAGGGTAGCCTAGTGGTTAGAGCGTTGGACTAGCAACTGGAAGGTTGCAAGTTCAAATCCCCGAGCTGACAAGGTACAAATCTGTCGTTCTGCCCCTGAACAGGCAGTTAACCCACTGTTCCTAGGCCGTCATTGAAAATAAGAATTTGTTCTTAACTGACTTGCCTGGTTAAATAAAGGTAAAATAAAAAATAAATAAATAAAATATACAAACCAAGTCCCCCACAATGAATTTAAAATGTATTTTTTTCTTACGGCGAAGGGGGAGCAAACCATACAGATTTTTAAAGAATTGAAGAGACATCTGAGGGTTTCAACCTTATACTCTTATGATAACTATTGTTATACCCAATTACTAAATCTTGAACTATATCGACATATCTATGCATGTTGTGAGCTGTAAAATAGCGCCACATCCGCTCCTTCAGAGTTCTGTTAAAGCGTTCTGAAGCTTTCAAATCCGAGCCTGTAGCAAAATGTACTATATTGTGCTTCTTCATGAGTTTCTGAAAAGTATTATTAAAAAATTATTTTCCGCCATCAGTCTGCACTTTCTTGGGGGCGCCTCCTTCCTTCAAGATAGAGTCAAAGGCCCGGGTCACCTCTGCCCCACTCTTATTTTTTTAGATCCTGACAAAAGCTATTTTAGAGAAAATATCTATAACCGTTAGCGATTTCCATCATTTTTATCTGCAAGGGCCTGCATGTCACATAGATCAGCCTGAAATTGGGACATTGGTTGGGTAGAAAAAACTCTGTTTCGGGGAAATTGTCTTCTTACAGGCTTATGAAGAGTGTGCGCATCCTGCTCTGATAGCCACTCATTCACTTTAGCATCGCTTAACCGGCTACCTGTTTCTTCGGCTATAGCTCTCTGTAAACGTTCCTTGCCCCCATAAGACCCCGGATTAGAGGGATTATAATAAATGTTTTTCAACATCTGCTCTGCCATCCTTCTTGCCTCTCTGAGGTACAATAACGTTAATGAGCCCCTTTCAAATAATGACAACATTTCATTTTCATTTTTGGGATTTTTATTTTCAAGAAAACATTATGTATTACGTATACAGACAATTCAGAATTCGTTGCAGGATACATGTCCCCGTTTTCTCAATGATCGCATCATGCAAAACCCTGTATATTTGGTTTAGGTTAACAGGTTTGTTTCGCTGAATTTTTACAACACACACATCCGCTATAAAAGTATATAAACAACAAATATGATACATGTTACAATTAAATGGTGTTTCAAACAAATAAAGTAAAATCTTAGACAAGGTTGTTTCTAGTTCTTCAGAATCAACACCAAGCCGGGTTACCATTTGTGTCCATTGTAGACACTCGCCCGCATGTCGTAAATGATTCATGATTTGCTCCATTTTCAACACACGCTCTACATTAGTCCCGGAATTGTGGGTTGTGTAGAACGATACATTGTTCACTTTATTTTCAATAATTTGATTCATAACATTTGTAAGTTCTCTCAAAAGAAAAAAATGTATTTATTCTCTCTAACATCGTATACACATAGTTACCCATTGCTTTACATCTAAATAACAAAAATGTCACTCGGTCTCTTGGGGTTTATTGAGCCAGAAAGTCATAACATCAGCCACCACAGCCTCCCTGTATTTGTCATCGTCCACCAGGGTGTGTCGGATTTCTTTGAGTTTCTCGTAGATTGCCTCCTTCAGTTCATGTAGGAATGCCTCGGTTACCCCGTCAACTCTGGGGATAGACGGCACAAGGCCCATAGACTCCAGGGCTCTGACCAGAACCCAACCATGATGCATCACAGCCCAATAAATTACATGGTACAAAACAGGCCTATAGATGGAGTGCAAACAGCACAGACATCTACCAGAAAAAGCAATTAGTAGCCAACAACTTTTTAGCCTTATGTTCTCCTACAGCAATGAAGGTGTACATTTGGCTGTTTGGAACATAAACTTTATATTTGACAAATTAGCCTCCTTGGCTAATTTAAAGAAGAATAAGAAACCAGAAATAACAGACAATGAAAAATGGTTTGATAATGATAACAAAAATCTAAGATAGTCATTGAGAAATATATCTAATCAAAAACACAGAGAACCAGACAACAAAAATTGGCTATCCAAAATGGGGATATGTGGAGAAATCACTTTGCAAATCTCTACAGGAATATAACAAAGAGCCCAAAACAAAAATATACAAGAAAAATGACAAATCCTTGAATCAGCAGTCAAAGACTATCAGAATCCTGCGGATACCCCAATTGCAGAAGAAGAATTATTGGAAAAACTATGCACTCTCCAACCCAAAAAGGCATGTGGTACTGATGGTATTTGAAATTAAATTATCAAATATATAGACCACAAATTCAAATTGGCTATACTCAAACTCTTCAACATTATCCTCACTGCAGGTATTTTCCCCGATATTTGGAACCAGGGATTGATCACACCAATCTATAAAAATGGAGACAAATTTGACCCAAATAATTACAGAGGAATTATCTCTGTAGTTTTATAAATAGCAGACGTACACAACGTTCTGAGCAGAAGCCAGATTGGATTTTTTTTTAAATATCGTACAACAGACCACATTTACACCCTCCACACTCTAATTGATAAACAAGTAAACCTAAACAAAGGCAAAATCTACTCGTGTTTTGTAGATTTCAAGAAAGCATTTGATTTAATTTGGCACAAAGGTATTTTTTATAAACTAATATAAAATGGTATTGGAGGGAAAACATATGATTTTATTAAATGCATGTACACTAAAAACAAATGTGCGGCTAAAATTGGCAACAAGCAAACAGACTTCTTCTCTCAGGGACAGGGAGTGAATCAGGGCTGCCCAGTAAGTCCAACACTATTTAACATCTACATTAATGAATTGGCAAAAACATTAGAAGAATCGGCAGCACCTGGTATCACCCTACACAACACTGAAATCAAGCGTCTGCTGTACGCAGATGACCTGGTGCTGCTGTCTCCCACTAAAGAGGGGTTACAGCAGCGCCTAGATCATCTAGGTGACCTAAACTGAGACATTCTTAACACCCCGGCCACCCTATAATCTAAGCTTGATGCCCTCAATCTCACACAAATTATCAATGAACCCACCAGATACAACCCCAAATCAGTAAACACGGGCACCCTCATAGATATCATCCTAACTCACTCGCCCTCCAAATACACCTCTGCTGTTTTCAATCAAGATCTCAGCGATCACTGCCCCATTGCCTGCATCCGTAATGGGTCTGCGATCAAACGACCACCCCTCATCACTGGCAAATGCTTCCTAAAACACTTCTGCGAACAGGCCTTTCTAATCGACCTGGCCGGGGTATCCTGGAATGACATTCAACTCAACCCGTCAGTAGATGATGCCTGGCTATTCTTTAAAAGTGCCTTCCTCACCATCTTAAATAAGCATGCCCCTCTCACAAAATGTAGAACTAGGAATAGATATAGTACTTGGTTCACTCCATACCTGTCTGCCCTTGACCAGCACAAAAACATCCTGTGGCGTTCTGCATTAGCATCGAATAGCCCCCGTATTATGCAACTTTTCAGGGAAGATAGGAACAAATATACACAGGCAGTTAGAAAAGCTAAGGCAAGCTTTTTCCAACAGAAATTTGCAACCTGTAGTACTAACTCAAAAAAGTTCTGGGACACTGTAAAGTCCATGGAGAATAAGAGCACCTCCTCCCAGCTGCCCACTGCTCTGAGGCTAGGAAACACTGTCACCACCGATCTACGGCTGGCCATGCTTTCCACATGGCTACCCCTACCCCGGTCAACTGCCCGGCACCCTCCACAGCAACCTGCCAAAGCCCCCACCATTTCTCCTTTAATAACCAAATGCAGATAGCTGATGTTCTGAAAGAGCTGCAAAATCTGGAGCCCTACAAATCAGCTGGGCTAGACAATCTGAGCCATCTCTTTCTAAAATGATCTGCCGAAATTGTTGCAACCCCTATTACTAGCCTGTTCAACCTCTCTTTCGTATCGTCTGAGATTCCCAAAGATTGGAAAGATGCCGCGGTCATCCCCCTCTTCAAAGGGGGTGACACTCTAGACCCAAATTGCTACAGACTTATATCTATCCTCCCCTGTCTTTCTAAGGTCTTTAGAAAGCCAAGTTAACATGCAGATTACTGACCCTTTCGAATCCCACCATACCTTCTCCGCTATGCAATCTGGTTTCAGAGCTGGTCATGGGTGCACCTCAGCCACGCTCAAGGTTCTAAACAACATCATAACCGCCATCGATAAGAGACATTACTGTGCAGCCGTATTCATCGACCTAGCCAAGGCTCTGTCAATCAAAACATTCTTATTGGCAGATTCGACAGCCTTGGTTTCTCAAATGATTGCCTCGACTGGTTTACCAACTAATTCTCTGATAGAGTTCAGTGTGTCAAATCGGAGGACCTGTTGTCCGGAACTCTGACAGTCTCTATGGGTGTGCCACAGGGTTCAATTCTCGGGCCGACTCTCTTTTCTGTATAAATCAATGATGTTGCTCTTGCTGCTGGTGATTCTCTGATCCACTTCTACGCATATGACAACATGCTGTATACTTCTGGCCCCTCCTTGGACACTGTGTTAACTAACCTCCAGACGAGCTTCAATGCCATACAACTCTCCTTCTGTGGCCTCCAACTGCTCTTAAGTAGCATTGTTTAAAGTGGCTAGTGATATATTTTACATCAATTCCCATCAATTCCCATTATTAAAGTGGCTGGAGTTGAGTCAGTGTGTTGGCAGCAGCCACTCAATGTTAGTGGTGGCTGTTTAACAGTCTGATGGCCTTGAGATAGAAGCTGTTTTTCAGTCTCTCGGTCCCAGCTTTGATGCACCTGTACTGACCTCGCCTAGTACTCTAAGCTCCCAAGTGGAATCTGCTATGCAGCAGAAAACCATTATTAGGTACCTTCTGGAGGAATTCCTGAGCAGTCACGCGCTACAGAGTGACTACCCAACAAAGCAACCAAACTCGCAACCAGAGCTTGGTACACAAAGGAGGGAAGAGGACAAAAGTTTTCAGACTATGCCTCTCTCAGGTGTCCCTCAGTCTTCTCCTCTTGACCATTCTGCACAGGGTAATATGGCTCCGCCTTGCCAACAAAGCCAAAGCTTGACTTCTCCTCTTGGATGGCGACCTGAACGCTACGGGTACTGAGAGGCTTTACCTGTTGAAACGAATGTCGAAAAGACACGTGACAAAGTTAATCCGTCTACAACATGAACACGTGCATAACGACTACGCAAAACTTGCCACGGCTTTGAAAATACAATTCAATGGCGCTGCGTCTCTCAAACACGACAGCTTGCTGGCTAGCACTGTCAAACAAGCTCAGAATGAACTCTCACAAGCATACTGTAATAGGCTTCGTTCTGCTTACTTTGGCCAACTCACTAAACAGGAATGGAAGAGATATTGCCATTCAAACAGATGTTTCTGTCAAACATGTATCCCTGCTAATCTCTCAAACATTGTTCAATGATCTCAAAGGGGCTTTGAACCCAGCTCAATGTTGGTGAAAAATGGAACGATGCGACACTGAACTTCGAGGTTTCACTCAGACTGCCTCGCCTCTCACAATGTGACTCATGCTGAAACTACACTTGTAAGACGTATCGTTTGTTCACCCTGTATATATTACCAGCCTCAAAACTGAACATCTGCTACTCGGAGCAGACTTAACGGATCGTTTGTTCCCACTGATGGCTTGGAAAAACAACCAATTGTGGTCACAGGTAACCATGCCGTCTCCACTGACCACACTGTCTTCTCCTAAAGCTGGATGCAACACCGTCATCCATAAGGAGTATCCATCAAAAGAACTCTTGGGAAAAAGATGTTTCGACACCTCTTGGTGCAGAATCTGACTCAAGCAGATACGATATCTCGCCACATTCAATCAGCAAACCTGACTGACTATTCTTTTCACGATTTTGAGGCCAGCAGTCTCTGTGAGTGAGCAATTTCCCTCCTCCTTGGAGTCATGCGATACGGTAGCTAAGATCAAATTTTCTTGTCCTTCGAATACTTCAACAAGCACTGCGGCCGTCTCAGGAAAACATAGCATCAATGTGCAGAGTGGACTATGCTTCCAATTATACAGTTTCAACATTGAGAGGACTGAAACCCCTTTCTATGAAACCTAATGGTGTCAGTCCCGCCACTGACCCTGTGATCCCAACTGGTGAAACACTATGCAATATCGCAGAAAGATATCCTCGTCTCGGTTCGAAATGTACTGGAACGGTTGCCACATTCAACACTGTAGTGACTGGCAGGCCACGACAGCCACTGAGCGTTTTAAAGCACAAACACCAGGAGATTTGGTTTGAAAGGTTACAGTCAATCTACTAACAATGCGGCTGCTGCTGACTCATACAAAGGTTCCAACCTTTGCGTTTGTGAAACCAACACCAACCAATGTTTTTGCTCCTAGACATTTCCACTTCACAATAATGGCACTTACAGTTGATCAGGATAGCTCGAGCAGGGCAGACATTTGACAAACTGACTTGTTGGATAGGTGGCATCCTATGACTGTGCCACGTTGAAAGTCAGTGTCACGCCCTGGTCTTAGTATTTTGTGTTTTCTTTATCTATTTGTTCAGGCCAGGGTGTGACATGCGTTTTTGTATGTGGTGTGTTTTG
>NW_027011588.1:0-23305 GCF_036934945.1 Oncorhynchus masou masou | reverse complement strand
AGAACATAGACAACCCACCCCAACTCACGCCCTGACCAACCTAACACAAAGACATAAAGAAGAAACTAAGGTCAGAACGTGACAGATGGGTCATTCAATATTTCCTTTCTTTTGTTGTCCAGTGAAATCATCCCATGTGAAGAGTCAACTCATTTAATTAAAGTTCAGTTCTTAACTAAATCATTTTAACAATTTATTTTGGAAGGATTTAATCATTTGCAATTATGTCTAGTTATGATAAGGTAAAAGGTTTATGTTTCTGTCTCCATATGATATGGTAAATATATCCAATGCAAAAAAACAATTACATTTAATTGGTATTAATATTAATTTGCATATATTTCCATTAATTCCCATATATTCCTGTTAATTCCCATATACAGTGCCTTGCGAAAGTATTCGGCCCCCTTGAACTTTGCGACCTTTTGCCACATTTCAGGCTTCAAACATAAAGATATAAAACTGTATTTTTTGTGAAGAATCAACAACAAGTGGGACACAATCATGAAGTGGAACGACATTTATTGGATATTTCAAACTTTTTAACAAATCAAAAACGGAAAAATTGCGGCGTGCAAAATTATTCAGCCCCTTAAGTTAATACTTTGTAGCGCCACCTTTTGCTGCGATTACAGATGTAAGTCGCTTGGGGTATGTCTCTACTGCTTTGCACATCGAGAGACTGACATTTTTTCCCATTCCTCCTTGCAAAACAGCTCAAGCTCAGTGAGATTGGATGGAGAGCATTTGTGAACAGCAGTTTTCAGTTCTTTCCACAGATTCTCGATTGATTCAGGTCTGACTTTGACTTGGCCATTCTAACACCTGGATATGTTTATTTTGAACCATTCCATTGTAGATTTTGTTTATGTTTTGGATCATTGTCTTGTTGGAAGACAAATCTCCGTCCAGTCTCAGGTCTTTTGCAGACTCCATCAGGTTTTCTTCCAGAATGGTCCTATTTGGATCCATCCATCTTCCCATCAATTTTAACCATCTTCCTGTCCCTGCTGGAAGAAAAGCAGGCCCAAACCATGATGCTGCCACCACCATGTTTGACAGTGGGGATGGTGTGGTCAGGGTGATGAGCTGTGTTGCTTTTACGCCAAACATAACGTTTTTGCATTGTTGCCAAAAAGTTCAATTTGGTTTTAATCGGACCAGAGCACCTTCTTCCACATGTTTGGTGTGTCTCCCAGGTGGCTTGTGGCAAACTTAAAACGACACTTTTTATGGATATCTTTAAGAAATGGCTTTCTTCTTGCCACTATTCCATAAAGGGCAGATTTGTGCAATATACGACTGATTGTTGTCCTATGGACAGAGTCTCTCACCTCAGCTGTAGATCTCTGCAGTTCATCCAGAGTGATCATGGGCCTCTTGGCTGCATCTCTGATCAGTCTTCTCCTTGTATGAGCTTAAAGTTTAGAGGACGGCCAGGTCTTGGTAGATTTGCAGTGGTCTGATACTCCTTCCATTTCAATATTATCGCTTGCACAGTGCTCCTGGGATGTTTAAAGCTTAGGAAATCTTTTTGTATCCAAACCGGGGTTTTAAACTTCTTCACAGCAGTATCTCGGACCTGCCTGGTGTGTTCCCTTGTTCTTCACGATGCTTTCTGCACTTTTAACGGACCTCTGAGACTATCACAGTGCAGGTGCATTTATACGGAGACTTGATTACACACAGGTGGATTGTATTCGTAGGGACATGGTCTCTACAAGGTTTCGAAAGTGTTCCACAGGGATGCTGGTCCATGTTGACTCCAATGCTTCCTACAGTTGTGTCAAGTTGGCTGGATGTCCTTTGGGTGGTGGACCATTCTTGATACACACTGAAACTGCTGAGCGTGAAAGACCCAGCAGCGTTGCTGTTCTTGACACAAACCAAAGCCTGACACCTACTACCATCACCCGTTCAAAGGCACTTAAATATTTTGCCTGGTCCATTCACCCTCTCAATGGCAAGCACACATACACAATCCATGTCTCAATTTTCTCAAGGCTTAAAATTCCTTCTTTAACCTGTCTTCTCCCCTTCACTGATTAAAGTGGATTTAACAAGTGACATCAATAAGGGATCACAGCTTTCACCTGGATTCACCTGGTCAGTCTGTCATGGAAAGAGCAGGTGTTCTTAATGTTTTGTACACTCGTGTATATATTTATATTCGACTCTGACATTCCTCATTCTGATATTTCTTAATTCCTTTCTCTTAATGTTTTGGATTTGTGTGTATTGTTTTGTGTTGTTAGGTATTACTGAACTGTTGGAGTTAGAAACATAAGCATTTCGCTGCACCTGCCGTAACATCTGCTAAATATGTAAGCAACCAATAACATTTTATTTTATTTGAACTGGGTGGGACTTCCTATGGTTTAACAGTTCATTAGAGTTAACAGACACATCTCATCATCAACTGTTCAGAGGAGACTGCATGAATCAGGCCTTCATGGTCGAATTGCTGCAAAGAAACCACTACTAAAAGACACCAATAAGAAGAGACTTGCTTGGGCCAAGAAACATGAGGAATGGACATTAGACTGGTGGAAATCTGCCTTTTGGTCTGATGAGTCCAAATTTAGATTTTTGGTTCCAACCGCCATGTCTTTATGAGACGCAGAGTAAGTGAACGGATGATCTCCGCATTTGTGGTTCCCACCGTGAAGCAGGGAGGAGGAGGTGTGATGGTGTGGGTGTGCTTCGCCACTGACACTTTGTCATTTATTTAGAATTCAAGGCACCCTTACCATAGAATTCTTCAGCGATAAGCCATTTCCATCTGGTTTGCACTTAGTGGGACTATAATTTATTTTTCAAAGACAATGACCCAAAACACACCTCCAGGCTGTGTAAGAGCTATTTGACCAAGAAGGAGTGATGGAGTGCTGCATCAGATGACCTAGCCTCCACAATCATCCGACCTCAACCTATTTGAGATGGTTTGGGATGAGTTGGATCGCAGAGTGAAGGAAAAGCAGCCAACAAGTGCTCAGCATATGTGGAACTCCTTCAAGACTGTTGTAAAGCATTCCTCATGAAGCTGGTTGAGAAAATGCTAAGAGTGTGCAAAGCTGTCATCAAGGCAAAGGGTGGCTATTTTGAAGAATCTAAAATATTAAATATATTTGGATTCGTTTAACACTTTTCTGGTTACTACATTATTCCATATGTGTTATTGCGATCACAGCAGCGAGATGTGTGGCCCGTTGCCATGAGAAAAAGGCAACCAGTGGAATACAAACAACATTGTAAATACAACATATACTTACTGTATCTGTTTATTTATTTTCCCTTTAACTACTTGCACATTATTACAACACTCCATATAGAAAAGATATAGAAAGGAAAAGCAGGAGAAACCACAGAGAAACCACAGACAAACCACAGAGAAACCACAGAGAAACCAAAGAGAAAAAATACACCCTATGAGGCATGATCATCATTGTTTTAATTTTCTCTTAACCTGACCACGTTTCCCACTACCTGTTGCTGCTGTGACAGCAGTAACACATTTCCTGCTGAAAAACGCTTCTTCTCAGTCAACTGGTCTAACCCCACCGTCTTCTGTAACATCACAGCTGACCTCACAAACTTATTAACGTCGAAAAAGCTGCCAATTTGACAGATTTCCCAAAAGTCTGATCCAGGAACCCATTTACCTCCTCTAGATTGTAAATTGAGTCGTCACCAGCTGCTATTTTATCAATAGAGATTAGAGGTCAACCGATTAATCGGAATGTTCGATTAATTAGGGCCAATTTCAAGTTTTCATAATAATCGGAAATCAGTATTTTTGGGCGCCGATTTTGCAGATTTTTTAAAATATATATTTTTTACACCTTTTTTTAATCTTTATTTAACTAGACAAGTCAGTTAAGAACACATTCTTATGTTCAATGATGGCCTAGGGTGGGTTAACTGCCTTGTTCAGGGGCAGAATGACAGATTTTCACCTTGTCAGCTTTACTCCAACTGGAGCTATACCTGGCCACCGTCAGACCCAGTCCCTCGGGAGAGGAGAGGGTAAGTGTCCTCATCTCCTGCCTCACGGGTCGTGCTCTGGAGTGGGCGAACACAGTCTTGAATGGCCCGGAGAGACAGAGAAAGAAATAGCATGTCCTTCAGTGGGCCAGTGTGACCTGTGTCTCAGAGCACCTGGACAACAAGAGAATCTCTTTAATAACAATCAGCTCAACACAAGGCCTGTCTCCCCTACTTAGTTACACCACTGAGCCCTGGACAGGGCCAAAGGAAGGTGTGTGTCCTTCCCCTTACCCACAGCTGCAAAGAGGCAGTAAACAGGTCAGTCAATAGGTCAGTCAACAGGTCAGTCAACAGGTCAGTCAATAGGTCAGTCAACAGGTCAGTCAACAGGTCAGTCAACAGGTCAGTCAATAGGTCAGTCAATAGGTCAGTCAACAGGTCAGTCAACAGGTCAGTCAACAGGTCAATCAACAGGTCAATCAACAGGTCAGTCAACAGGTCAATCAACAGGTCAGTCAACAGGTCAGTCAACAGGTCAATCAACAGGTCAGTCAGTAGGTCAATCAACAGGTCAGTCAACAGGTCAGTCAATAGGTCAGTCAACAGGTCAGTCAAAAGGTCAGTCAATAGGTCAGTCAACAGGTCAGTCGACAGGTCAGTCGATAGGTCAGTCAACAGGTCAGTCAACAGGGTCAACAGGTCAATCAACAGGTCAGTCAGTAGGTCAATCAACAGGTCAGTCAAAAGGTCAGTCAAAAGGTCAGTCAACAGGTCAGTCAACAGGTCAGTCAACAGGTCAGTCAAAAGGTCAGTCAACAGGTCAGTCAACAGGTCAGTCAACAGGTCAGTCAACAGGTCAGTCAATAGGTCAGTCAACAGGTGAACAAAGACATGGAAAGAAGGAACAGTCATGACTCACTACTCATCCTTCAGAACAGGATCCCCATAACAACACACACATAATGTTAACCTCAGCATCACAATAGGAGTGCTAAAATCAACAACCTCTCCCTCAACGTCAGTAACACCATGGAGTTGATCGTGGACTACAGGTAACGGAGGCGAAGCACGCCCCATCCACGCTGATGGGGCTGATGGGGCTGTAGTGGAACGGGTCTAGAGCTTCAAGTTCCTCTGTGTCCAAATCACCAAGAACATAAAATGGTCCACACACGAGGTGCACAGTCATGAAAAAGGCGCAATAGCACCTCTTCCCCGCCTCTTCCCCGCCTCTTCCCCATCAGGAGGTTGAAAAGTTTAGGCATGGGCCCCTCAAATCCTCAAAAGGTTCTACAGCTGTACCATTGAGAGCATCTTGACTGGCTGCATCATTGTTTGACAGGACAATAGCACCGCCTCACTCGCAGTACATCACTGGGGCTGAACTCCCTGCCATCCAGGACCTCTATATCAGGAGGTATGAAAGGAAGGCCCGGACAATTGTTAAAGAATCAACCAAGCAAGCCATAGACTGTTTCTCTCTGCTTCCACACAGCAAGCGGTACCGGTGAATCAAGTCTGACACCAACAGGCTCCTGAACAGCTTCTACCCCCATGTCATAAGACTGCTAAATAGATAACTAAATAGATAACTATATGGGTAACTAAATGGCTACACAGACTGAGTTGATCTTTGTATTTTTTTTGTAATTTTGCGCTGTCTTTATGCACATTCACAGGGCCCAACACTCTACACACACTGATACTACAACACACATACAAACACTTACTCCATCATTTGCTCACACACACATAATCTGCAGATACATTTATACTGACTCCTAAACGCACATACATCCACTCACATACAACCATCATTTACGTTGCTGCTACTCTGTTTATCATATATCCTGATGCCTTGTCACCTTACCCCTATACGTATCTACCTATATCGATCCAGTATCCCTGTGCATTGTAAATATGGTATTGGAACTGACCGTGTAGATATACTGAACAAAAATATAAACGCAACAATTTCAACAATTTTACTGAGTAACCCAGTTCATGTAAGAAATCAGTCAATTGAAATAAATTCACTACTCTAATCTATGGATTTCACATGACTGGGCAGGGGCACAGCCGACAGTGGGCCTGGAGGGTCATAGAGGAAGCCCACCACTGGGGAGCCAGGCCCAGACCATCAAGTGAGTTTTCCCCACAAACTGGCTTTATTACATACAGAAATACTCCTCAGTTTCATAAGCTGTCCGGGTGGCTGGCCTCCGAAAGTGGCTGCTCCGGGTGGCTGCTCTGGGTGGCTGGTCTCGGGTGGCTGGTCTCCGGGTGGCTGGTCTCGGGTGGCTGGTCTCCGGGTGGCTGCTCCGGGTGGCTGCTCCAGGTGGCTGGTCTCCGGGTGGCTGCTCCGGGTGGCTGGTCTCCGGGGTGGCTGGTCCCCCGGGTGGCTGGTCTCCGGGTGGCTGCTCCGGTGGCTGGTCTCCGGGTGGCTGCTCCCGGGTGGCTGGTCTCCGGGTGGCTGCTCCGGGGGTGGCTGCTCCGGGTGGCTGGTCTCCGGGTGGCTGGTCTCGGGTGGCTGGTCTCCGGGTGGCTGGTCCCCGGTGGCTGGTCTCCGGGTGGCTGCTCCGGGTGGCTGGTCTCCGGTGGCTGCTCCGGGTGGCTGCTCCGGGTGGCTGGTCTCCGGGTGGCTGGTCTCCGGTGGCTGGTCTCCGGGTGGCTGGTCTCCAGGTGGCTGCTCGAGGTGGCTACTGATGTGGAGGTCCTGGGCTGGTGTGGTTACATGTGGTCTGTGGTTGTGAAGCCGGTTGGACATACTGCCAAATGCTCTAGAATGACGTTGGAGGTGGCTTATGGTAGGTAGAGAAATTAACATTAAATTCTCTGGCAACAGCTCTGGTGGACATTCCTGCAGTCAGCAATTCAATTGCACGCTCCTCGAACCTTAAGACATCTGTGGCATTGTGTTGTGTGACAAAACTGTACATTTTAGAGTGGCCTTTTATTGTCCCCAGCACAAGGTGCACCTGTGTGATGATCATGCTGTTTAATCAATAAATGTGTGGGGGTACAGGTTAGTTGAGGTAATTTGTACATGTAGGTAGGGTGAAGTGACAATGCATACAAATTTACAAACAAATGTGGGGGAGATGGGTTTATTGTAAATAGGCCGGTGGCAGTTTGATTAATTGTTCAGCAGCCTTATGGCTTGGGAGTAGAAGCTGTTAAGAGCATTTTAGTCCTAGGTGCTCCAATACCGCTTGCCGTGGCGGTAGCATAGAAAACAGTCTATGACTTGGGTGACTGGAATCTCTGACAATTTTATGGGCTTTCCTCTGACAGCCTATAATATAGGTCCTGGATGGCAGGAAGCTTGACCCCAGTGATGTACTGGGCCGTTCTCACTACCCTCTGCAGCGCCTTACGGTCAGATGCCGAGCAATTGCCATACCAGGCAGTGATGCAACCGGTCAGGATGTTCTCCATAGTGCAGCTGTAGAACTTCTTTAGGATCTGGGGACCCATACCAAATCTTTTCAGTCTCCTGAGGGGAAAGGTTCTGTCGTGCCCCCTTCATGACTGTCTTGGTGTATTTGGACCATGATAGTTGATTCGTTGGTGATGTCGACACTAAGAAACTTGAAACTCTCACCCGCTCCACTACAGCCTCGTCGATGTTAATGGGGAGCCTGTACGGCCCACCTTTTCCAGTAGTCCACGATCAGCCTTGTCTTGCTCATTGAGGAAGGGGGTTGTTGTCCTGGCATCACACTGCCAGTTCTCTGACCTCCTCCCTATAGGATGTCTCATAGTTATCGGTGATCAGGCCTACCTGTTGTGTCGTCAGCAAACTTAATGAGAGAGTTGCAGTCGTGTTTGGTCACGCAGTCATGGAGGGGACTAAGCACACCCCTAGAGTGGCTCCAGGGTTGAGGATAAGTGTGGCAGACATGTTGTTGCCTACACTTACCACCTAGGTTGACCCGTCCAGGAAGTCAGAATCCAGTTGCAGGGTGTTTTAGTCCCAGGGTCCTTAGCTTAATGATGAGCTTCGTGGGCACTATGGTGTTGAACGCTGAGCTGTGGTCAATGAACAGCATTCTCATAGATGACTCTTTTGTCCAGGTGGGAAAAGGGCAGTGTGGGTGCGATTGAGATTGGGATCTTTTGGGGCGGTATGCAAATTGGAATGGGTCTAAGGTGTACAGGTGGATGCTGTTGATGTGAGCCATGACCAGCCTTTCCAAGCACTTCATGGCTACCGACGTGGAGTGCTCACGGGCGATAATATTTTAGGCCCAGGTTACCTTTGCTTCCTTGGGCACAGGGGCTATGGTGGTCTGCTTGAAACATGTAGGTATTACAGACTCTAGGTCAGGGAGGTTGAATATGTCCAGTGAAGACACTTACCAGTTGAACCGCGCATCATTTGAGTACACGTCCTGGTAATCCATCTGCCCTGCTGCTTTGTGAATGCTGACCTGTCTAAAGGTCTTGCTCACATCGGCCACGAGAGCGTTATCACAAAGTCATCCAGAACAGCTGGTGCTCTCATGCATGCTTCATTGTTGCTTGCCTCGAAGCAAGCATAAAAAGCATGTAGCTCATCTGGTAGGCTCTCGTCTGCACAGCTCACGTCTGGGTTTCCTTTGTAGTCCGTAATAGTTTTCAAGCCCTGCCACATCCGACGAGTGTCAGAGGCCTGTTTCTTAATCTTAATCCTGTATTGACGCTTTTCTTGTTTGATGGTTCGTCTGAGGCATAGCAGGATTTCTTATAAGCGTCGGATTAGTGTCCCCGCTACTTGAAAGCGGCAGCTCTAGCCCATTGCTCGATGCGGATGTTGCTTGTGGTTATGTAAGTACGGTCACTGTGGGGGCGACATCGTCGATGCACTTATTGATGAAGCCGATGACTGAAGTGGTGTACTCCTCAATGCCATTGGATGAATCCCGGAACATATTCAGTCTCTGCCTGCAAAACAGTCCTGTAGCGTAGCATCTGCATCATCTGACCACTTTTTTATTGAGCGAGTCACTGGTACTTCCTGCTATAGTTTTTTTGTAAGCAGGAATCAGAGGATATAATTATGGTCAGATTTGCCAAATGGAGGACAGGGGAGAGCTTCATATGCATCTCTGTGTGTGGAGTGAAGCTGGTCGAGAATTCTTTTCCCTCTGGTGTCCACCCGCTCTTCCCGTGACTATATTACCCTGCCGTCCCTGGCGTAACGGCCGTCATGGTTTAATGTCTATATCTACAGCGGCGAATACTACCTCAGATGACCTGACTAACCAATTGATCTGTGGCGCTCTTGTGTATAGCCTCGCTACTGTATATAGCCTGTCTTTTTACTGTTGTTTATTTCTTTACCTATCTATTGTTCACAACCACAGCTTGGCATAGTGGTTAGAGCCTGTAGGACATGTGATTTCTTTGTATGGTCTTACTTCCACACCTGTTGTATTCAAAGTGCTTTATAACAAATAAACAGCTTGATTTGATTTGATTGACATGTGACATGCAGGTAAAAATGTGGTAAAACTGATTTAAGTTTGCCTGCATTAAAGTCCCCGGCCACTAGAAACGGCACTTCTGGATGAGTATTTTCTTGTTTGGTTGAGTGCGGTCATAGTGCCAGCATCGGTCTGTGGTGGTAAATAGATGGCTACGAATAATACAGATGAGAACTCTCTAGGTAGATAGTGTGGTCTACAGCTTATCATAAGGTACTCTACCTCAGGCGAGCAATACCTCGAGACTTCTTCAATATTAGACATTGCACACTAGCTGTTGTTGACAAAAAGACACACACCCACACCCCCACACCCCATCCCTACCAGACGTAGCTTCTCTGTTCTGCTGGTGCATGGAAAATCCCGCCAGATCTATATTGTCCGTGTCGTCGTTCAGCCACGACTCAGTGAAACACAAGATATTACTGTTTTTAATGTCCCTTTACTTGTGCACGTGACATTGAAACTTGACACACTATGTCAGCTCCAAGCTAGAGGAGGGTCAAGAAAATATAAGGGTAGAAAACAGAGACATCACAGAGGAAGACAGGGTATTATTGGTCTTATCAGTCCATCTCTCTGTCTGTTTAGAAGGATAAAAGATGCAAAGACAGCTGTTCTCTCTCTCTCCACTCTACCTCCCTCTCCCCTCCCTCCTCTGTGTACTGCTGTGATTGTGTAAAGGACAAACAGAGCAGGGTCGTTAAACAGATAGCGAAATAAGAGATGTGGGTGACATTTTAAAACAGAACCATAACACCTGTACATTAACCCCTCCTCCTATCTTTCTTTTTTCTTTCTCTCCCCTCAGCCTACCTTCACTCCTGCTCTCTGACCCTGCTGGTGACATACTGATGTTACATCTTTATTTATTCACGACTGCTGTTCTCTTTTCTGTCGGCAGGTGGCGTTGCTGATCCACTGCCATCTGGAGTGTGTTTGAACAAGTATAATTACTTGTCTGATCACTCCTGATGATGTGGATGGAATTGTTTGACCTCTTCCTTAACTATTATGAACATATCCTCTGCAGCAGAGTAACTCTAGGTCTTCCTTTCCTGTGGTGGTCCTCATGAGATCCGTTTCATCATAGCGCTTGATGGTTTTGCGACTGCATTAGTTTCTCTTTTGCTTATTTGAGTTGTTCTTGCCATAATATGGACTTGGTCTTTTACCAAATAGCAGTCCATCCAGGGTCGGTACAGCCAGCTGGTTTCTTCACGCATGCGCCGACAGAAAACAAAGTATATTTCTGGTAGGAAGAAGGGTGGGGTGTATGCCTTATGATTAACGAGAGGTGGTGTGATCATAACAACATACAGGAACTCAAGTCCTTCTGTTCACCTGACTTAGAATATTCTCACATTCAAATTCATTTAATATAAAGCAATAAAAAGTCATATGTCCTCAAATTTAGGACTATTTTATGCAGAATACATAATACAAAAACTATTAGAAACATCTAAAGTGTTCTGCCCATAATCCATTCACACATTCACTCACACACACTCTCCATCCAGGCTGGGGGCTTGCTGCCAGCATGAGATGCACCTCCCATTCCACTCACACACATTTCTCTCTCTCGTTCTCTAATCAAACCCAAATAGATTTAAATCTGGATCAATAAAACTTTCGAATTTGAGGATTGATACACGTAAATTGTCTTCAAAATTCTTGGTGTGATTTTGATTCAGGCTAAAAGTGTGGGGATTGGGGCTTGCTATTCCGTGCTGATTACACAGAAATAGGGCTATCTTCTGTCCCTACCTTGTCACAACACAACTGATTAGCTTGAACGCATTAAGATGGAAAGAAATTCTACAAATGAACCTTTAACAAGGCACACCTGTTAATTGAAATGCAATCCAGGTAACTAACTCATGAAACTGGGTTGAGAGAATGCCAAGAGAGTGCAAAGCTGTCATCAAGACAAAGGGTGGCTACTTTGTAGAATCTCAAATATAAAATACATTTTGATTTGGTTTAACACTTTTTAGTTTACTACATGATTCCATGTGTTATTTGCATAGTTTGGATGTCTTCACTAGTATTATACAATGTAGAAAATAGTAAAAATAAAGAAAAAGACCCTTGAATGAGTAGCTGTGGCCAAACTTTTGACTGGTACTGTATGCATCTCATGAATGTGGTCATACATTTGGCAGGAGGTTAGGAAGTGTAACTCAGTTTCCACCTCATTTTGTGGGCAGTGGGCACATAGCCTGTCTTCTCTCGAGAACCAGCAGGTCGGCTTATGGCAACCTCTCTCAATAGCAAGGCTTTGCTCACTGAGTCTGTACATAGTCAAGTTTTCTTAATTTAGGGTCAGTCAAAGTTAGTCAGTGGTCTCTTTCTCTCTTTGCTCTCTCTCTCCTCTCTCTTTCTGCGCTCTCTCTCTCGCTCTGCTGTCTCTCCCCCTTCATCTCTCTCTATCTCTCTGCCCAACTGCCCTTACACGGTGTGTTAATGATGTGATTTCCATTAGTTGAATTTCAGAGAGAAATATGAAATGTTTGAAACCATAATCTCCATCTAATGATATGAATTAATCATACAGGATTCATTAATCTATTTCTCTTCTTGTTTCCTACTTGTAATGCAATATTTGTTTTTGAGTAAAATTACATTTACCCATCCACAATTATATTGAACACTATATCTTTATGCCCCAATCTCTCCATCTTTCTCTCCCCCTCTCTCTCCCCCTCTCCCCCTCTCCCAGTGACCTCCATCTATCTCTCCCCCTCTCCCTTTCCATCTCTCTCCCTGCTCTCTCTGATCTCGTCTCCCATTCATCTATCTATCCGCTCTGCTCTCTCTCCCTCTCCCCTTCATCTCTCTTTCCCTCTGCTCTCTCTATCCCCCTTCATCTCTCTCTCTCTCTCTCTCTCTCTCTCTCTCTACACCTTCATATCTATTTTACTCTGCTCTGCTCTGTCTATCTCTGTCCCTATCTCTCTCCTCTTCTCTCTCTCTCTCTCTTTTCTCTGTTCATCTGCATCGTACATGTGTTTTAATGATGTGATTTCCATTAGTTAAATGTCAGAGAAGAAAGGACATGACAGAAGTATAATCTCCATCTAATGATCTTAATTAATCATACAGGGTTCATGATTCTATTCCTCCACTTTTGTTCCCTCAGTAACACAATATTTGTTTTTGAGCAAATTACATTTCAATATGGTGATGCATTCATAGAAATGTGTGTGTGTGTGTGTGTGTCTGTGTGTATGTATGACATCAGCACTTGCTGGCAAGCTGTGTCCCTGTGTAATCTCTGCATCTGAGACCTTGTCATCGCTACAGTACACTCAGCTTGTCCAACATGAGCATAACAGTGACTACAATAGAATAGGAAAGTTTTACTGACAATGACTGTGATATGTGGTTGATGTTCTGGGTCTCTTCAGTATACAATAACAGAGTAGATACTGTTTAATGGTACAGACTGTTTAATGTTGACACTATACAATACAACTTTATTGTCCATATCTAACAGTGAACAATGGACATTTGTTTTTCTGTTTTTTTCTTCCATTTAGCAGATATCACACTGATCACTGACCCACTGACCCCTCAGGGGAGGACTGGGAGGACTGGTTATGGCATTTCAGTTAATCATTACATCAATTGGTTACTACCCCAATAGTTTGTGGCAACAGCTGCTTGGGTTTTCCCCAATGAGGAAGAAGAGAAAGGCCCTACCACCCAGAAGTGGTTGGTTGTCATGGGAATGTGTTTGTTTTCAGAACATGTCTGCTATAAAGACACATATACACTTCCTCTCAGGGGGAGGACTGGTCATAGGACATTTCAGGTATATGCCAGGTGGACTGGTCCATTTTTTGTCCTGTGGGCCTGTCTAAATTTGTGTTTTTGCGCAAAATTATCATTGTTTGACTAATATGGGGGCCTCGAGATAAAAAAGTGGTCCGGTTTTCCAGTCCCAATCTGTCCCTGCTTCCTCTTTTCATTTGAGGGAAAGAGAAGACTAGAGCAACTCTTGTGATCATTCGTCTCTGAGAGACTATCCCAAACCAACTCCTCTCTATGAGACCGTCCCTCCTCTCTCTCCCCCAAACCACCGTCCACTCCTCTCTATGAGAGACTATCCCAAACCACCGTCCACTCCTCTCTATGAGAGACTCTCCCCCAAAACCGTCCTCACTCTCTATGAAGCTCTCCCCAAACCACGTCCACCCCTCTAAGGAGAGACTCTCCCCAAACCACCGTCCACTCCTCTCTATGAGAGACTTCCCAAACCACCGTCCACTCCTCTCTATGAGAGACTCTCCCAAACCACCGTCCACCCCTCTCTATAAAGAGACTCTCTATGGGGAACTCTCCCAAACCACCGTCCACTCCCTCTCTATGAGAGACTCTCCCAAACCACCCCGTCCACTCCTCTCTATGAGAGACTCCTCAACTCTCCCAAACCGTCCACTCCTCTCAGCTATGGAGAGGCCATCTCCCAAACCACGATCTCCCTCCTCTCTATGAGAGACTCTCCCAAACCACCGTCCACTCCTCTCTATGAGAGACTCTCCCAAACCACCGTCCAATCCTCTCTATGAGAGACTCTCCCAAACCATCGTCCACTCCTCTCTATGAGAGACTCTCCCAAACCACCGTCCACTCCTCTCTATGAGAGACTCTCCCAAACCACCGTCCACTCCTCTCTATGAGAGACTCTCCCAAACCACCGTCCACTCCTCTCTATGAGAGACTCTCCCAAACCACCGTCCACTCCTCTCTATGAGAGACTCTCCCAAACCATCGTCCACTCCTCTCTATGAGAGACTCTCCCAAACCACCGTCCACTCCTCTCTATGAGAGACTATCCCAAACCACCGTCCACTCCTCTCTATGAGAGACTCTCCCAAACCACCGTCCACTCCTCTCTATGAGAGACTCTCTCAAACCACCGTCCACTCCTCTCTATGAGAGACTATCCCAAACCACCGTCCACTCCTCTCTATGAGAGACTATCCCAAACCACCGTCCACTCCTCTCTATGAGAGACTCTCCCAAACCACCGTCCACTCCTCTCTATGAGAGACTCTCCCAAACCACCGTCCACTCCTCTCTATGAGAGACTCTCCCAAACCACCGTCCACTCCTCTCTATGAGAGACTCTCCCAAACCACCGTCCACTCGTCTCTATGAGAGACTCTCCCAAACCACCGTCCACTCCTCTCTATAAGAGACTCTCCCAAACCACCGTCCACTCCTCTCTATGAGAGACTCTCCCAAACCACCGTCCACTCCTCTCTATGAGAGACTATCCCAAACCACCATCCACTCCTCTCTATGAGAGACTCTCCCAAACCACCGTCCACTCCTCTCTATGAGAGACTCTCCCAAACCACCGTCCACTCCTCTCCATGAGAGACTATCCCAAACCACCGTCCACTCCTCTCTATGAGAGAATCTCCCAAACCACCGTCCACTCCTCTCCATGAGAGACTATCCCAAACCACCGTCCACTCCTCTCTATGAGAGACTCTCCCAAACCACCGTCCACTCCTCTCTATGAGAGACTCTCCCAAACCACCGTCCACTCCTCTCTATGAGAGACTCTCCCAAACCACCGTCCACTCCTCTCTATGAGAGACTCTCCCAAACCAAAATCTCTATTGTTGGAAAAAGTACAAAAACAAGATAGCACATCTTAAGTTCTTCTTAAAATCCAGTCAATAAGAATTTGATATGTAACACTTTTGGTGCTCACTGGGTTTGTCCTCTCTCTCTCTCTCTCTGTCTCTCTGTCTCTCTGTCTCTCTCTCTCTCTCTCTCTCTCTCTCTCACAAGTTTCAAAAGACTAGACACATTTCAAATATTACAGCTATTTACAGTGTTGTAATAGTTAATAGTCAATTCAATTGAAGAGGCTTTTTTGGCATGGAAAACATATTTTTACATTGTCAAAGCAAGTGAAATGAATAAACAAAAGTGAAATAATTACACACACTCACAAGGAATCACATTGGTGACGTGGGTTGCTGAATGTTCTTTCCACATGAAGATATGATTTCTCCCTACCTCACCCCCCCTCCCTCACCCTGCCCCTGCGTCCTGGTCGTTGTGACATTCCACAGACACACAGCTCACAGGGACATAAACTTACCATGAAGGATGACCAGGCAATAGCACAGCTCCAGGCTGGTAGGTAGACCCTAAACCACTGTTGTGTCCTTGAGCAAGGCACTTAACCCCAAAATTGCTCTCCATCCATGGGATGCTATTCTAATCAAAATCGACAAAAGTATATATTCACTCTATTTCACAATGGTTTGGTGTGAACATATATTTTTAAAGTGACTGACATGATTTTTTATCAGATAGGCCTACTGTAAAACAACATCTGCATTGTTGGGCCCTAGCTAGCAGTATGCCCAGAACTTTGTGCTCTGAATGACACTGGTGACGTCACAAACTTGGAGCGGAAAAGACACGCTAGTGCGTATCCAATTGCATTGCCCTAAATTCACACCGAGCGTTTCACGTTGTTGTTAGTCACGACTGTCTGTCTGTTGCATCAAACAGCGAACGGCTCGGTTTTGCCTGACCTGAAATATGCCACATTCACACAGGATCGACATGTGTCACCAAACTAGAAATGGCAATCTTCCCGCAGCCTGACTGAGTTTGCTAGCCAGCCACTTGGCTACCTCCTAGCCCAGGTTAGCTGAGTGCAGTCGGCGCATCACGAACCAACAAGCAGCTACCGAGAGAAGATGGCGGAGTACTCGCCTGTCCTGCCGATGAGGGATGGTGGAGCGAGGTTTGGTATCGGACAGCCCATCTTTCCCCGGTCCAGGTCCGGTTCAGAATCCGACAGTGAACTGTCACAGAGTCTGGCCCGAACCAAGATCCGGTCTTACGGGAGTACGGCTAGCGTCGCGGCTTCTCTCGGCGAGAAATACATAGAGCATCGGGTCACAGACAGCGACACTTTGCAGGGCATAGCCCTCAAATACGAAGTAACGGTAAGGTTATTATTACCGGCACACACACACGTCTTGTGTGAATGTCTTGTGTGTTATGGTTGTGGATATTAAAATGTGAAATCTCATTCACCGCGCATTTGTTTTGATCAACTGTCATGCATGCGAGCATTTTTTTGGGACCACCTATTTGCTACGCTGCCATAATAAAACCAGGGCTTGCAAGATTAACCTAGCATAGATCTCCTACACGATTACATTATTCTTAGATCCAAACATTTATGACTTACTCTCATGATACCTGAATGCAACGAACGGACTGGGCAGGCTTCGAACCAGAAACTTCAGTATCAGATTTCATCCCATTCAAGGCCTGAGCGTCCCTGCTCCACATTAGCTACATTGTTACTGTTACATTGTTGCATTAACAACATGGTCATCATGACTCATAACAGAATGTGCTACAGTGTAGCAATGTTGGCCTACACAAAGGTTCATGTGATCTTGTGTGAGCAACTTCAGCCACATGCAGTGTTTGTCAGTCATCTTTCCCACCTCTGTAGCTGTCACTGATGACCACTGTGGACTCCTCCAGTCCTGAAGGAGCACAGTGTGCTGGCTTTCCTTTCATCTGGTGTGTTAGTGTTGTGGTGAAACAGAGGCTTGCACACACTGTGTCCCTCCAGGACTGGAGTAGCCCCTCCCAGCCCTGGGGGCTTCTAGGAATGTCTGTCTTCCTGAACATCTGAGTACATTGCTCATCTCTCACCCAATAACAACATGTGTTACTACCTACATTTCTATCAGTGTTGATACTGTTGTTACTGTCTTGTGTTATTACAATCTTGTTAGTATTGCTATTTATGTTACGGCTGCTTTGTGACTGCAGTTATTGGTACTGATGTTATTGTTTTGTTAACCTGTTATTAGTACTGTTATTGTTTTGTTAACCTGTTATTAGTACTGTTATTGTTTTGTTAACCTGTTATTAGTACTGTTATTGTTTTGTTAACCTGTTATTAGTACTGTTATTGTTAACCTGTTATTGTTAACCTGTTATTGTTTTGTTACACCATGTTATTAGTACTGTTATTGTTAACCTGTTATTAGTACTGTTATTGTTAACCTGTTATTAGTACTGTTATTGTTAACCTGTTATTGTTAACCTGTTATTGTTTTGTTACACCATGTTATTAGTACTGTTATTGTTAACCTGTTATTGGTACTGTTATTGTTTTGTTAACCTGTTATTAGTACTGTTATTGTTTTGTTACACCATGTTATTAGTACTGTTATTGTTTACCTGTTATTGTTTTGTTACACCATGTTATTAGTACTGTTATTGTTAACCTGTTATTGGTACTGTTATTGTTAACCTGTTATTGTTTTGTTACACCATGTTATTAGTACTGTTATTGTTAACCTGTTATGGGTACTGTTATTGTTTTGTTACACCATGTTATTAATGTGTTATTACTGTTATGTCACACACATGATTCCAGATGGAGCAGATCAAGAGGACTAACAAGATGTTCAGTAACGACTGTATCTTCCTGCGTAACACCCTCAACATCCCTGTGGTCTCAGAGAAGACCTCTCCCTTCAACGGCCTGTCTCTAGAGTCCCCCGACGGAGATCCCCAGGACCAGGACTTCAACCCCTTTGTGTGGGGCAGGACAGGGACACTGAGGAGGACCCCTCACCACCTCTGGCCCCTGGAGATAAGGACAGTAGTAGTTATAAACGGCCCCAGCCGGAAGAGCTGTCGGCTCAAGACTTCCTGCACAGACTGGACTTGCAGATTAAACAGTCAAAGCAGGCAGCGCGCAGGCTCAAAGAAGAGGAAGTGAGGTAAGAGTTGGAATACGCCAATGTGGTGATGGCCAGTCACATGGGTTTCGTCCAAAATGGCACCTCAGTCCATATTTAGTACATTACTTTTTGAACACGGCAAATTTATTGATTTTGTATTTAAGCTTTATTTAACTAGGCAAGTCAGTTAAGAACAGATTCTTATTTACAGTGGCGGCCTAACCCGGCCAAACCCTAACACGGACAACGCTGGGCCAATTGTGCGCCACCCTATGGGACTCCCAATCACGGTCGGTTGTGATACAGCCTAGAATCGAACCAGGGTCTGTAGTGACGCCTCCAGCACTTAGACCGCTGCGACACTCGGGAGCCTATAGTGCGCTACTTTTGACCATAGCCCTATGTTCGGAATAGGGTGCCATTTGAAATAGTGCCCTATATAGGTAATAGTGTGCAATGTCAGATTTGCCCCTGGCACACTCAGGGAACCACATTGAACTGAACAACTGAGTTGACAACCATTCACCTTATCCCTTCTGCATATCACAAGACTTGTTCGCCCACTAAGATAAAACCAATGAATCAGCTTGGGGTAGGTAACACAAATCCTCAAGTCTAACAAAGTGGTAGGAGCGAGCAGCGGTTTTCAGACTAGAAATTCAGACGAGCAGTCCATCAGCCAACTCTTGTTTTCGTTCAAAGTTGCTTCGTCCAGGCACATCACTCAACCCAGCAGTCAAATCAGCAGACTGCCTGTGAGCGAGACGTCGAATCAGAAAGCTGCCAATGCAGGTGACGGATGCCTGTCGGATTCTGAGTTCCCACTGGCCAGTGCCCCTCTCTCCTGGCCTGCGATTGGCTACTCGTCATAAATGTTGAGTCATGCAGACTTCCTGCCAAACTGTGGGTGGTGAGGGGGTGAGATTGTGTGTGTGTGTGTGTGTGCGTGCGTGCGTGCATGCGCGTAGGAGGCTGAGACCAGAAGTTGTTGTCACTGCAGATGCCTTCACCCTGTGTGTGTATGTACTGATCCGTCAGAGAGAGAGATGTCCATCCACAGTGTCTTGGTCTGATCCCAGCCCACCTGACTCTTAGTACAGCCTATCTGTTAACCTCTATTACTGCTCAGATTACATTCCAAACGGATGACGTTACACAACTGAGAGACAACAGCAAGCAATGACATGTTTTCTTTTTGCAGAGTAGTTTATAGATCCCAGACTGAGAAAGAGAGGAAGGGTGAGATAGAAAGGGAAGACTGAAAGTGGGAGGGAGGGAGAGAAGGCCTCCACCTATTCAACCATTTCAGATTTCAGGAGTGGCTATGGGAGTAGGGTCCGTCTAGTGGAGTAGGGTCCGTCTAGTGGAGTAGGGTCCGTCTAGGGGGGTAGGGTCCGTCTAGGGGAGTAGGGTCTCTCTAGTGGGGTAGGGTCTATTTGGAATTAAACATAAGTCAGGCCTGAGCTTGTCTCACTGACTATGGGTGCTGAGACACAGTCATGTCTGTGAAGATCGGCAAGTTGGCTGGCATGTGCACACTAAGGCACACACTCTCTCCACACGCACACGCACACATACTATTTAAGTTAGAGGAACTGCCAAGTCAGTCCTGAGTCACGCTGGCAGCAGCTGCGGTCTCTCCATGGCTTGGCCTGGGGCTGTATCCACAAAGGGTCTCAGAGTAGGAGTGCTGATCTAGGATCAGTTTAGCCTTTTAGATCACAGGGAATAAGGCTTACCATATGCTTCTCAGTTGAAACAGTGTACTTGCTGCTACAGTGTGTGTACTTGCTGCTACAGTGTCTCAAGAGGGACAAACGGTAATATTGATGCTTTTCTTGTTTTTAAAGCGAAGGTATTTTAAGGGAGTATGCAAGAACAGACGTTCACTTGACCTAGCTGAGTTCTACTAGGAACAAACCCAACCTATGTATGTGGACGCCTTTAGATTGCCTGTAGAGGGGAACTGACCCTATAGCACCACGCCTACTCTGAGAACGTTGATACCTACGGCCCCGGAGGGTCGATACCTACGGCCCCGGCGAGGGTCGATACCTACGGCCCCGGCGAGGTCGATACCTACTGCCCCGGCTAGGGTCGATACCTACTGCCCCGGAGGGTCGATACCTACGGCCCCGGCGAGGGTCGATACCTACTGCCCCGGCGAGGGTCGATACCTACTGCCCCGGCGAGGGTCGATACCTACTGCCCCGGAGGGTCGATACCTACGGCCCCGGCGAGGGTCGATACCTACTGCCCCGGCGAGGGTCGATACCTACTGCCCCGGCGAGGGTCGATACCTACTGCCCCGGCGAGGGTCGATACCTACGGCCCCGGCGAGGGTCGATACCTACGGCCCCGGCGAGGGTCGATACCTACGGCCCCGGCGAGGGTCGATACCTACGGCCCCAGGTCTCTAAGGAGACCATAACCTGATCAACCTACAGCTGGGCAGCATTATGGTTCAGTGCTCTGTGGTTTAACAGCTACGTTACAGGATTTAGAGGAAATGTCATGGTTTCCTTGAAGTGAAACTGGTTTAAACGGCAATCTGGGATTAGACAACAACAAGCCGTCACCCTGACACTTGTTTTGGTTAACAGTTGAGGGATGCAGCTGGAGAAATCTAACCACTCTCAAAATGTTTAATACTGAGCTATGGATGAAGGAGAAATCTAGTTTTAATCTAGTTTTGAAGCTATGGAGTAAAGCAACTTTACATGATCTGACACTTGGTAGTGGAAACTGGGTTAGATGTTCTGCAGCTGAGTACAGTTATTGTTGGTAACAGGCAGTCTGTGCTGTCACTCTGAGACACACACACCTGCTGGTCTAATTGGATTGTGGGTTGCCGTGGTGCCTGAGGGAGTCTGAATAATGGATGAACAATGCTCTGGGAGCAGTATGGTGCCCAGGACACAGCAGCAGACTGACCTAATCACTAATATCTAATGGTTACGGTGAAAGAGGCTTCCTCTCCTTGTCACCTCCACCTCTCCTTCATCTCCACATTTCCTTCCTGTCCACATCCTTCATCTCTACCTCTCCGTCCTGTCCATCTCTCCTTCCTGTCCACATCCTTCATCTCCACCTCTCCGTCCTGTCCACCTCTCCTTCCTGTCCATCACTCCTTCATCTCCACCTCTCCTTCCTGTCCACCTCTCCTTCATGTCCACCTCTCCTTCCTGTCTGCCTCTCCTTCCTGTCTGCCTCTCCTTCCTGTCTACCTCTCCTTCCTCTCCAACTCTCCTTCCTGTCCACCTCTTACCTGTCTACCTCTTTCCTGTCTACCTCTCCTTCCTGTCCACATCCTTCATCTCCACCTCTCCTTCCTGTCCATCTCTCCTTCATCTCCACCTCTCCTTCCTGTCCATCTCTCCTTCATCTCCACCTCTCCTTCCTGTCTACCTCTCCTTCCTGTCTACCTCTCCTTCCTGTCTACCTCTCCTTCCTGTCTACCTCTCCTTCCTGTCTACCTCTCCTTCCTGTCCACCTCTCCTTCCTGTCCACCTCTCCTTCCTGTCTACCACTCCTTCCTGTCCACCTCTCCATCATCTCCACCTCTCCTTCCTGTCTACCTCTTTCCTGTCTACCTCTTTCGTGTCTACCTCTCCAACTCTCCTTCCTGTCCACCTCTTACCTGTCGACCTCTTTCCTGTCTACCTCTCCTTCATCTCCACCTCTCCTTCCTGTCTACCTCTCCTTCCTGTCTACTTCTCCTTCCTGTCTATCTCTCTTTCACCTCCACCTCTTTCACCTCCACCTCTCTTTCCTCTCCACCTCTCCTTCCTGTCCACTCTCTTTCATCTCCACCTCTTTCACCTCGACCTCTTTCACCTCCACCTCTTTCCTCTCCACCTCTTTTTCACCTCCACACCTCTTTTCACCTCCCCTCTCTTTCACCTCCCACCTCTTCCTCTCCACCTCTTCACCTCCACCTCTCTTTCCTCTCCACCTCTCCTTCCTGTCTCTCTTTCATCTCCACCTCTCTTTCACCTCAATCTCTCTTTCACCTCCACCTCTCTTTCCTCTCCACCTCTCCTTCCTGTCTACTCTCTTTCATCTCCACCTCTCTTTCACCTCAATCTCTCTTTCACCTCGACCTCTTTTACCTCGACCTCTTTTACCTCGACCTCTTTTACCTCCACCTCTTTTACCTCCACCTCTTTTATCCCCACCTCTTTCACCTCCATCTCTCTTTCACCTCCATCTCTCTTTCATCTCCAACTCTCACCTCCAACTCTTTCACCTCCAACTCTTCACCTCCAACTCTTTCATCTCCATCTCTCTTTCACTTCCATCTCTCTTTCACCTCCACCTCCTTTCTCCTCCATCTCTTTCTCCTCCATCTCTCTTTCACCTCCATCTCCTTTCACCTCCATCTCTTTCCTCTTAACCTCTTTCCCTCGACCTCTGTTTCACCTCCATCTCTCTTTAGCTCCATCTCTCTTTAGCTCCATCTCTCTTTAGCTCCATCTCTCTTTCACCTCCATCTCTCTTTCTCCTCCATCTCTCTTTCTCCTCCATCTCTCTTTCCTCTCGACCTCTTTCCTCTCAACCTCTGTTTCACCTCCATCTCTCTTTAGCTCCATCTCTCTTTCACCTCCATCTCTCTTTAGCTCCATCTCTCTTCCACCTCGACCTCTCTTTCCTCTCGACCTCTCTTTCACCTCCATCTCTCTTTCACCTCCATCTCTCTTTCACCTCCATCTCTCTTTCACCTCCATCTCTCTTTCACCTCCATCTCTCTTTCACCTCCATCTCTCTTTCACCTCCAACTCTCTTTCACCTCCAACTCTCTTTCACCTCCACCTCTCTTTCACCTCCAACTCTCTTTCACCTCCAACTCTCTTTCACCTCCACCTCTCTTTCCTCTCGACCTCTTTCCTCTTGACCTCTTTCCTCTTGACCTCTCTTTCACCTCTCCATCTCTCTTTCACGTCGACCTCTCTTTCACCTCCATCTCTCTTTCCTCTCCATCTCTCTTTCCTCTCCATCTCTCTTTCCTCTCCATCTCTCTTTCCTCTCCATCTCTCTTTCACCTCCATCTCTCTTCACCTCGACCACTCCTTCCTGTCCACTCTCTGTCAC